>NW_027192938.1:0-221000 GCF_949987515.2 Delphinus delphis | reverse complement strand
GTCACGAGTCAACTCAGACTTCTTCTGTGAGGCCTTCCGGCAGCAAAGAGAAGGTGCGCGCGAGGAGTGTGCTTCAGGCAGCTTAGGACCCGCCACTGTCTCGTCTACCACGGAGGGGAATCAGGTTTGGCCAGGGTCGCCCAGCTTCATACCTGAGCTCCTACAGGTATCCTCAGTGGTTTCTGATTACCTCAAGGAAACACAACGGGAGGAACAGGGCCCTTCCGTGGAGGCCCTTTGGGGCACAGGGACCTCTGCGTGGGATCTACTGGGTAAGTATGGCAGTACCTTAGGTAGGCCTCAGTGACCGAGGCTCTCTGGCTCACGCCTAGCTGTGTAAAGAAGTGTGGCAAACGTACGTACTGCTCCTCAGGCTGGGCCCACGGCCTAGCTTTCGCTTCTGTGAGAGTGCTGTCCCGAGTCTCTTCCCGGAGCCAGTCGTCAGCGCGGTGTCTTTTGGCACTGCAGTTCTCTTTCAGTCAAGGAGGCCGTGCGACTGGCAGAGGGAGTCTGCGCAGCACTGCCTTCGCGAGGCTCTTTGACGACTGGGGCATTCAACCCAGGCAAGCCAGAGAGCAGTACGTTGCCCTTGCTATGAATGTGAAGAGCTTTCTCCAGGGGCCTGTTTAGGCTAAGGTTCCTCAGAAGCCAGGAGCCGCCGTTCCGGCACGGAGAGAAGTTATCCTGCGAAACTGGCGAACGATCTCCTATCCTGTGTGCCCCCAGGAGCTTCGCAGAGTTAAGGCACTCCGTGGTGGAGTATGGCCTCATGGAAACCACTGCACACCCAACTCCCCCGACGTGAAACACTGGAACTTACCTTGAGGCCTGAGGTCACCTTTCGTTCGGCCGGAGCTGAACCTGTGGTGCCGTGGGAGGAATTCCTAGAAAGGGATTGCCAGCACGGTTTTCGCTTTGAGAGAACACGCAGCCTCGGCCCACAACGACAATCCTGCCGTGCAGAGACGTCGGGCCGCTAGTGCTGTTCAGGCAGCTTTGAAGCCAAGCGCAAGGCGCCTCCAAACGGGGAGAAAGCGTACTCTCCCCTCCGCGTCCCCCGTTCAAGCTGAATGAGGCAGCAGGTTTCTCGGAAGGCTCTGCCGAGCTATCTAGTACAAGGGAGAGAGTGCCTGCCTCTGCTGAGAAAGGTTTTGACGTGGGGATTGCTGGACGTGAGGAAGAGCGTTCCCCAGGCCGTGCAAAGTTGAGGCCTTGGTGATTCTGGATGGTCCCAAGGGTCCAGAATTGTCCCTGGGAAAGCTGTCCTTTTCCCTCTTTTTCCGGCTGGAAGTACACCTCTGGCATCCGGCTGCCGGTCGGCGACGTCCTGGGGGAGACGCCCTGGTTTCACTTGTGGCGCACACTGGTGTTTCTCAGAAGAGCCCAAATTCCTCCCTGCGGGTGGGTGGGGGGCTTGGCACACCAGCATGGAATGTAAGGCTGTTTAGAACTGCGTACCTTGAGGCCGTGTGAAGGCCGCACGAACGAGAGCTTTCGAGCGAACAGGGCAGCGCTTCGCCATCACCGTTGCACGTTCACGGAGCTTAGTCAAACGAACGCATTTCCTTCCTGGGGCTCCAACACGGCCGAGGAGTTGCAAGGCATACAGTGAGTGCCCTTTGACAGTTGTTACAACGAACGTGAGTGCACAGTGTCTCGTGAAATACCTTCCACGGTTGAAGCATTCCGTTAACGCATGCCCCTCCGCTCCCTCTGGCACTCCGAGGTGTTACTAACGGGGGAAACCTGGACTTTTGCTTGAGGCCGGGGTGGGGCGGCGGGACTCACAATTCTCCTGCCGGCGAGCTCCAGAGCGCTCCTGCTGAAGCTCCCAGCAAGGAACGGAGAGCAGCAGGCCTCGCACGAGTCAACCCAGACTTCTTCTGTCACGAGTCAACTCAGACTTCTTATGTGAGGCCTTCCGGCAGCAAAGAGAAGGTGCGCGCGAGGAGTGTGCTTCAGGCAGCTTAGGACCCGCCACTGTCTCGTCTACCACGGAGGGGAATCAGGTTTGGCCAGGGTCGCCCAGCTTCATACCTGAGCTCCTACAGGTATCCTCAGTGGTTTCTGATTACCTCAAGGAAACACAACGGGAGGAACAGGGCCCTTCCGTGGAGGCCCTTTGGGGCACAGGGACCTCTGCGTGGGATCTACTGGGTAAGTATGGCAGTACCTTAGGTAGGCCTCAGTGACCAAGGCTCTCTGGCTCACGCCTAGCTGTGTAAAGAAGTGTGGCAAACGTACGTACTGCTCCTCAGGCTGGGCCCACGGCCTAGCTTTCGCTTCTGTGAGAGTGCTGTCCCGAGTCTCTTCCCGGAGCCAGTCGTCAGCGCGGTGTCTTTTGGCACTGCAGTTCTCTTTCAGTCAAGGAGGCCGTGCGACTGGCAGAGGGAGTCTGCGCAGCAGTGCCTTCGCGAGGCTCTTTGACGACTGGGGCATTCAACCCAGGCAAGCCAGAGAGCAGTACGTTGCCCTTGCTATGAATGTGAGGAGCTTTCTCCAGGGGCCTGTTTAGGCTAAGGTTCCTCAGAAGGCAGGAGCCGCCGTTCCGGCACGGAGAGAAGTCATCCTGAGAAATTGGCGAACGATCTCCTATCCTGTGTGCCCCCAGGAGCTTCGCAGAGTTAAGGCACTCCGTGGTGGAGTATGGCCTCATGGAAACCACTGCACACCCAACTCCCCCGACGTGAAACACTGGAACTTACCTTGAGGCCTGAGGTCACCTTTCGTTCGGCCGGAGCTGAACCTGGGGTGCCGTGGGAGGAGTTCCTAGATAGGGATTGCCAGCACGGTTTTCGCTTTGGGAGAACACGCAGCCTCGGCCCACAACGACAATCCTGCCGTGCAGAGACGTCGGGCCGCTAGTGCTGTTCAGGCAGCTTTGAAGCCAAGCACAAGGCGCCTCCAAACGGGGAGAAAGCGTACTCTCCCCTCCGCGTCCCACGTTCAAGCTGAATGAGGCAGCATGTTTCTCGGAAGGCTCTGCCGAGCTATCTAGTACAAGGGAGAGAGTGCCTGCCTCTGCTGAGAAAGGTTTTGACGTGGGGATTGCTGGACAGGCGGAAGAGCGTTCCCCAGGCCGTGCAAAGTTGAGGCCTTGGTGATTCTGGATGGTCCCAAGGGTCCAGAATTGTCCCTGGGAAAGCTGTCCTTTTCCCTCTTTTTCCGGCTGGAAGTACACCTCTGGCATCCGGCTGCCGGTCGGCGACGTCCTGGGAGAGACGCCCTGGTTTCACTTGTGGCGCACACTGGTGTTTCTCAGAAGAGCCCAAATTCCTCCCTGCGGGTGGGTGGGGGGCTTGGCACACCAGCATGGAATGTAAGGCTGTTTAGAACTGCGTACCTTGAGGCCGTGTGAAGGCCGCACGAACGAGAGCTTTCGAGCGAACAGGGCAGCGCTTCGCCATCACCGTTGCACGTTCACGGAGCTTAGTCAAACGAACGCATTTCCTTCCTGGGGCTCCAACACGGCCGAGGAGTTGCAAGGCATACAGTGAGTGCCCTTTGACAGTTGTTACAACGAACGTGAGTGCACAGTGTCTCGTGAAATACCTTCCACGGTTGAAGCATTCCGTTAACACATGCCCCTCCGCTCCCTCTGGCACTCCGAGGTGTTACTAACGGGGGAAATCTGGACTCTTGCTTGAGGCCGGGGTGGGGCGGCGGGACTCACAATTCTCCTGCCGGCGAGCTCCAGAGCGCTCCTGCTGAAGCTCCCAGCAAGGAACGGAGAGCAGCAGGCCTCGCACGAGTCAACCCAGACTTCTTCTGTCACGAGTCAACTCAGACTTCTTATGTGAGGCCTTCCGGCAGCAAAGAGAAGGTGCGCGCGAGGAGTGTGCTTCAGGCAGCTTAGGACCCGCCACTGTCTCGTCTACCACGGAGGGGAATCAGGTTTGGCCAGGGTCGCCCAGCTTCATACCTGAGCTCCTACAGGTATCCTCAGTGGTTTCTGATTACCTCAAGGAAACACAACGGGAGGAACAGGGCCCTTCCGTGGAGGCCCTTTGGGGCACAGGGACCTCTGCGTGGGATCTACTGGGTAAGTATGGCAGTACCTTAGGTAGGCCTCAGTGACCAAAGCTCTCTGGCTCACGCCTAGCTGTGTAAAGAAGTGTGGCAAACGTACGTACTGCTCCTCAGGCTGGGCCCACGGCCTAGCTTTCGCTTCTGTGAGAGTGCTGTCCCGAGTCTCTTCCCGGAGCCAGTCGTCAGCGCGGTGTCTTTTGGCACTGCAGTTCTCTTTCAGTCAAGGAGGCCGTGCGACTGGCAGAGGGAGTCTGCGCAGCAGTGCCTTCGCGAGGCTCTTTGACGACTGGGGCATTCAACCCAGGCAAGCCAGAGAGCAGTACGTTGCCCTTGCTATGAATGTGAAGAGCTTTCTCCAGGGGCCTGTTTAGGCTAAGGTTCCTCAGAAGCCAGGAGCCGCCGTTCCGGCACGGAGAGAAGTTATCCTGCGAAACTGGCGAAGATCTCCTATCCTGTGTGCCCCCAGGAGCTTCGCAGAGTTAAGGCACTCCGTGGTGGAGTATGGCCTCATGGAAACCACTGCACACCCAACTCCCCCGACGTGAAACACTGGAACTTACCTTGAGGCCTGAGGTCACCTTTCGTTCGGCCGGAGCTGAACCTGTGGTGCCGTGGGAGGAATTCCTAGAAAGGGATTGCCAGCACGGTTTTCGCTTTGAGAGAACACGCAGCCTCGGCCCACAACGACAATCCTGCCGTGCAGAGACGTCGGGCCGCTAGTGCTGTTCAGGCAGCTTTGAAGCCAAGCGCAAGGCGCCTCCAAACGGGGAGAAAGCGTACTCTCCCCTCCGCGTCCCACGTTCAAGCTGAATGAGGCAGCAGGTTTCTCGGAAGGCTCTGCCGAGCTATCTAGTACAAGGGAGAGAGTGCCTGCCTCTGCTGAGAAAGGTTTTGACGTGGGGATTGCTGGACGTGAGGAAGAGCGTTCCCCAGGCCGTGCAAAGTTGAGGCCTTGGTGATTCTGGATGGTCCCAAGGGTCCAGAATTGTCCCTGGGAAAGCTGTCCTTTTCCCTCTTTTTCCGGCTGGAAGTACACCTCTGGCATCCGGCTGCCGGTCGGCGACGTCCTGGGGGAGACGCCCTGGTTTCACTTGTGGCGCACACTGGTGTTTCTCAGAAGAGCCCAAATTCCTCCCTGCGGGTGGGTGGGGGGCTTGGCACACCAGCATGGAATGTAAGGCTGTTTAGAACTGCGTACCTTGAGGCCGTGTGAAGGCCGCACGAACGAGAGCTTTCGAGCGAACAGGGCAGCGCTTCGCCATCACCGTTGCACGTTCACGGAGCTTAGTCAAACGAACGCATTTCCTTCCTGGGGCTCCAACACGGCCGAGGAGTTGCAAGGCATACAGTGAGTGCCCTTTGACAGTTGTTACAACGAACGTGAGTGCACAGTGTCTCGTGAAATACCTTCCACGGTTGAAGCATTCCGTTAACGCATGCCCCTCCGCTCCCTCTGGCACTCCGAGGTGTTACTAACGGGGGAAACCTGGACTTTTGCTTGAGGCCGGGGTGGGGCGGCGGGACTCACAATTCTCCTGCCGGCGAGCTCCAGAGCGCTCCTGCTGAAGCTCCCAGCAAGGAACGGAGAGCAGCAGGCCTCGCACGAGTCAACCCAGACTTCTTCTGTCACGAGTCAACTCAGACTTCTTATGTGAGGCCTTCCGGCAGCAAAGAGAAGGTGCGCGCGAGGAGTGTGCTTCAGGCAGCTTAGGACCCGCCACTGTCTCGTCTACCACGGAGGGGAATCAGGTTTGGCCAGGGTCGCCCAGCTTCATACCTGAGCTCCTACAGGTATCCTCAGTGGTTTCTGATTACCTCAAGGAAACACAACGGGAGGAACAGGGCCCTTCCGTGGAGGCCCTTTGGGGCACAGGGACCTCTGCGTGGGATCTACTGGGTAAGTATGGCAGTACCTTAGGTAGGCCTCAGTGACCAAGGCTCTCTGGCTCACGCCTAGCTGTGTAAAGAAGTGTGGCAAACGTACGTACTGCTCCTCAGGCTGGGCCCACGGCCTAGCTTTCGCTTCTGTGAGAGTGCTGTCCCGAGTCTCTTCCCGGAGCCAGTCGTCAGCGCGGTGTCTTTTGGCACTGCAGTTCTCTTTCAGTCAAGGAGGCCGTGCGACTGGCAGAGGGAGTCTGCGCAGCAGTGCCTTCGCGAGGCTCTTTGATGACTGGGGCATTCAACCCAGGCAAGCCAGAGAGCAGTACGTTGCCCTTGCTATGAATGTGAGGAGCTTTCTCCAGGGGCCTGTTTAGGCTAAGGTTCCTCAGAAGGCAGGAGCCGCCGTTTCAGCACGGAGAGAAGTCATCCTGAGAAATTGGCGAACGATCTCCTATCCTGTGTGCCCCCAGGAGCTTCGCAGAGTTAAGGCACTCCGTGGTGGAGTATGGCCTCATGGAAACCACTGCACACCCAACTCCCCCGACGTGAAACACTGTAACTTACCTTGAGGCCTGAGGTCACCTTTCGTTCGGCCGGAGCTGAACCTGGGGTGCCGTGAGAGGAGTTTCTAGAAAGGGATTGCCAGCACGGTTTTCGCTTTCGGAGAACACGCAGCCTCGGCCCACAACGACAATCCTGCCTTGCAGAGTCGTCGGGCCGCTAGTGCTGTTCAGGCAGCTTTGAAGCCAAGGGCAAGGCGCCTCCAAACGGGGAGAAAGCGTACTCTCCCCTCCGCGTCCCACGTTCAAGCTGAATGACGCAGCATGTTTCTCGGAAGGCTCTGCCGAGCTATCTAGTACAAGGGAGAGAGTGCCTGCCTCTGCTGAGAAAGGTTTTGACGTGGGGATTGCTGGACAGGCGGAAGAGCGTTCCCCAGGCCGTGCAAAGTTGAGGCCTTGGTGATTCTGGATGGTCCCAAGGGTCCAGAATTGTCCCTGGGAAAGCTGTCCTTTTCCCTCTTTTTCCGGCTGGAAGTACACCTCTGGCATCCGGCTGCCGGTCGGCGACGTCCTGGGGGAGACGCCCTGGTTTCACTTGTGGCGCACACTGGTGTTTCTCAGAAGAGCCCAAATTCCTCCCTGCGGGTGGGTGGGGGGCTTGGCACACCAGCATGGAATGTAAGGCTGTTTAGAACTGCGTACCTTGAGGCCGTGTGAAGGCCGCACGAACGAGAGCTTTCGAGCGAACAGGGCAGCGCTTCGCCATCACCGTTGCACGTTCACGGAGCTTAGTCAAACGAACGCATTTCCTTCCTGGGGCTCCAACACGGCCGAGGAGTTGCAAGGCATACAGTGAGTGCCCTTTGACAGTTGTTACAACGAACGTGAGTGCACAGTGTCTCGTGAAATACCTTCCACGGTTGAAGCATTCCGTTAACGCATGCCCCTCCGCTCCCTCTGGCACTCCGAGGTGTTACTAACGGGGGAAATCTGGACTCTTGCTTGAGGCCGGGGTGGGGCGGCGGGACTCACAATTCTCCTGCCGGCGAGCTCCAGAGCGCTCCTGCTGAAGCTCCCAGCAAGGAACGGAGAGCAGCAGGCCTCGCACGAGTCAACCCAGACTTCTTCTGTCACGAGTCAACTCAGACTTCTTATGTGAGGCCTTCCGGCAGCAAAGAGAAGGTGCGCGCGAGGAGTGTGCTTCAGGCAGCTTAGGACCCGCCACTGTCTCGTCTACCACGGAGGGGAATCAGGTTTGGCCAGGGTCGCCCAGCTTCATACCTGAGCTCCTACAGGTATCCTCAGTGGTTTCTGATTACCTCAAGGAAACACAACGGGAGGAACAGGGCCCTTCCGTGGAGGCCCTTTGGGGCACAGGGACCTCTGCGTGGGATCTACTGGGTAAGTATGGCAGTACCTTAGGTAGGCCTCAGTGACCAAGGCTCTCTGGCTCACGCCTAGCTGTGTAAAGAAGTGTGGCAAACGTACGTACTGCTCCTCAGGCTGGGCCCACGGCCTAGCTTTCGCTTCTGTGAGAGTGCTGTCCCGAGTCTCTTCCCGGAGCCAGTCGTCAGCGCGGTGTCTTTTGGCACTGCAGTTCTCTTTCAGTCAAGGAGGCCGTGCGACTGGCAGAGGGAGTCTGCGCAGCACTGCCTTCGCGAGGCTCTTTGACGACTGGGGCATTCAACCCAGGCAAGCCAGAGAGCAGTACGTTGCCCTTGCTATGAACGTGAAGAGCTTTCTCCAGGGGCCTGTTTAGGCTAAGGTTCCTCAGAAGCCAGGAGCCGCCGTTCCGGCACGGAGAGAAGTTATCCTGCGAAACTGGCGAACGATCTCCTATCCTGTGTGCCCCCAGGAGCTTCGCAGAGTTAAGGCACTCCGTGGTGGAGTATGGCCTCATGGAAACCACTGCACACCCAACTCCCCCGACGTGAAACACTGGAACTTACCTTGAGGCCTGAGGTCACCTTTCGTTCGGCCGGAGCTGAACCTGTGGTGCCGTGGGAGGAATTCCTAGAAAGGGATTGCCAGCACGGTTTTCGCTTTGAGAGAACACGCAGCCTCGGCCCACAACGACAATCCTGCCGTGCAGAGACGTCGGGCCGCTAGTGCTGTTCAGGCAGCTTTGAAGCCAAGCGCAAGGCGCCTCCAAACGGGGAGAAAGCGTACTCTCCCCTCCGCGTCCCCCGTTCAAGCTGAATGACGCAGCATGTTTCTCGGAAGGCTCTGCCGAGCTATCTAGTACAAGGGAGAGAGTGCCTGCCTCTGCTGAGAAAGGTTTTGACGTGGGGATTGCTGGACGTGAGGAAGAGCGTTCCCCAGGCCGTGCAAAGTTGAGGCCTTGGTGATTCTGGATGGTCCCAAGGGTCCAGAATTGTCCCTGGGAAAGCTGTCCTTTTCCCTCTTTTTCCAGCTGGAAGTACACCTCTGGCATCCGGCTGCCGGTCGGCGACGTCCTGGGGGAGACGCCCTGGTTTCACTTGTGGCGCACACTGGTGTTTCTCAGAAGAGCCCAAATTCCTCCCTGCGGCTGGGTGGGGGGCTTGGCACACCAGCATGGAATGTAAGGCTGTTTAGAACTGCGTACCTTGAGGCCGTGTGAAGGCCGCACGAACGAGAGCTTTCGAGCGAACAGGGCAGCGCTTCGCCATCACCGTTGCACGTTCACGGAGCTTAGTCAAACGAACGCATTTCCTTCCTGGGGCTCCAACACGGCCGAGGAGTTGGAAGGCATACAGTGAGTGCCCTTTGACAGTTGTTACAACGAACGTGAGTGCACAGTGTCTCGTGAAATACCTTCCACGGTTGAAGCATTCCGTTAACGCATGCCCCTCCGCTCCCTCTGGCACTCCGAGGTGTTACTAACGGGGGAAATCTGGACTCTTGCTTGAGGCCGGGGTGGGGCGGCGGGACTCACAATTCTCCTGCCGGCGAGCTCCAGAGCACTCCTGCTGAAGCTCCCAGCAAGGAACGGAGAGCAGCAGGCCTCGCACGAGTCAACCCAGACTTCTTCTGTCACGAGTCAACTCAGACTTCTTATGTGAGGCCTTCCGGCAGCAAAGAGAAGGTGCGCGCGAGGAGTGTGCTTCAGGCAGCTTAGGACCCGCCACTGTCTCGTCTACCACGGAGGGGAATCAGGTTTGGCCAGGGTCGCCCAGCTTCATACCTGAGCTCCTACAGGTATCCTCAGTGGTTTCTGATTACCTCAAGGAAACACAACGGGAGGAACAGGGCCCTTCCGTGGAGGCTCTTTGGGGCACAGGGACCTCTGCGTGGGATCTACTGGGTAAGTATGGCAGTACCTTAGGTAGGCCTCAGTGACCAAGGCTCTCTGGCTCACGCCTAGCTGTGTAAAGAAGTGTGGCAAACGGACGTACTGCTCCTCAGGCTGGGCCCACGGCCTAGCTTTCGCTTCTGTGAGAGTGCTGTCCCGAGTCTCTTCCCGGAGCCAGTCGTCAGCGCGGTGTCTTTTGGCACTGCAGTTCTCTTTCAGTCAAGGAGGCCGTGCGACTGGCAGAGGGAGTCTGCGCAGCAGTGCCTTCGCGAGGCTCTTTGACGACTGGGGCATTCAACCCAGGCAAGCCAGAGAGCAGTACGTTGCCCTTGCTATGAATGTGAAGAGCTTTCTCCAGGGGCCTGTTTAGGCTAAGGTTCCTCAGAAGCCAGGAGCCGCCGTTCCGGCACGGAGAGAAGTCATCCTGAGAAATTGGCGAACGATCTCCTATCCTGTGTGCCCCCAGGAGCTTCGCAGAGTTAAGGCACTCCGTGGTGGAGTATGGCCTCATGGAAACCACTGCACACCCAACTCCCCCGACGTGAAACACTGGAACTTACCTTGAGGCCTGAGGTCACCTTTCGTTCGGCCGGAGCTGAACATGTGGTGCCGTGGGAGGAGTTCCTAGAAAGGGATTGCCAGCACGGTTTTCGCTTTGGGAGAACACGCAGCCTCGGCCCACAACGACAATCCTGCCGTGCAGAGACGTCGGGCCGCTAGTGCTGTTCAGGCAGCTTTGAAGCCAAGCGCAAGGCGCCTCCAAACGGGGAGAAAGCGTACTCTCCCCTCCGCGTCCCACGTTCAAGCTGAATGACGCAGCAGGTTTCTCGGAAGGCTCTGCCGAGCTATCTAGTACAAGGGAGAGAGTGCCTGCCTCTGCTGAGAAAGGTTTTGACGTGGGGATTGCTGGACAGGCGGAAGAGCGTTCCCCAGGCCGTGCAAAGTTGAGGCCTTGGTGATTCTGGATGGTCCCAAGGGTCCAGAATTGTCCCTGGGAAAGCTGTCCTTTTCCCTCTTTTTCCGGCTGGAAGTACACCTCTGGCATCCGGCTGCCGGTCGGCGACGTCCTGGGGGAGACGCCCTGGTTTCACTTGTGGCGCACACTGGTGTTTCTCAGAAGAGCCCAAATTCTTCCCTGCGGGTGGGTGGGGGGCTTGGCACACCAGCATGGAATGTAAGGCTGTTTAGAACTGCGTACCTTGAGGCCGTGTGAAGGCCGCACGAACGAGAGCTTTCGAGCGAACAGGGCAGCGCTTCGCCATCACCGTCGCACGTTCACGGAGCTTAGTCAAACGAACGCATTTCCTTCCTGGGGCTCCAACACGGCCGAGGAGTTGCAAGGCATACAGTGAGTGCCCTTTGACAGTTGTTACAACGAACGTGAGTGCACAGTGTCTCGTGAAATACCTTCCACGGTTGAAGCATTCCGTTAACGCATGCCCCTCCGCTCCCTCTGGCACTCCGAGGTGTTACTAACGGGGGAAATCTGGACTCTTGCTTGAGGCCGGGGTGGGGCGGCGGGACTCACAATTCTCCTGCCGGCGAGCTCCAGAGCGCTCCTGCTGAAGCTCCCAGCAAGGAACGGAGAGCAGCAGGCCTCGCACGAGTCAACCCAGACTTCTTCTGTCACGAGTCAACTCAGACTTCTTATGTGAGGCCTTCCGGCAGCAAAGAGAAGGTGCGCGCGAGGAGTGTGCTTCAGGCAGCTTAGGACCCGCCACTGTCTCGTCTACCACGGAGGGGAATCAGGTTTGGCCAGGGTCGCCCAGCTTCATACCTGAGCTCCTACAGGTATCCTCAGTGGTTTCTGATTACCTCAAGGAAACACAACGGGAGGAACAGGGCCCTTCCGTGGAGGCCCTTTGGGGCACAGGGACCTCTGCGTGGGATCTACTGGGTAAGTATGGCAGTACCTTAGGTAGGCCTCAGTGACCAAGGCTCTCTGGCTCACGCCTAGCTGTGTAAAGAAGTGTGGCAAACGTACGTACTGCTCCTCAGGCTGGGCCCACGGCCTAGCTTTCGCTTCTGTGAGAGTGCTGTCCCGAGTCTCTTCCCGGAGCCAGTCGTCAGCGCGGTGTCTTTTGGCACTGCAGTTCTCTTTCAGTCAAGGAGGCCGTGCGACTGGCAGAGGGAGTCTGCGCAGCACTGCCTTCGCGAGGCTCTTTGACGACTGGGGCATTCAACCCAGGCAAGCCAGAGAGCAGTACGTTGCCCTTGCTATGAATGTGAAGAGCTTTCTCCAGGGGCCTGTTTAGGCTAAGGTTCCTCAGAAGCCAGGAGCCGCCGTTCCGGCACGGAGAGAAGTTATCCTGCGAAACTGGCGAACGATCTCCTATCCTGTGTGCCCCCAGGAGCTTCGCAGAGTTAAGGCACTCCGTGGTGGAGTATGGCCTCATGGAAACCACTGCACACCCAACTCCCCCGACGTGAAACACTGGAACTTACCTTGAGGCCTGAGGTCACCTTTCGTTCGGCCGGAGCTGAACATGTGGTGCCGTGGGAGGAGTTCCTAGAAAGGGATTGCCAGCACGGTTTTCGCTTTGGGAGAACACGCAGCCTCGGCCCACAACGACAATCCTGCCGTGCAGAGACGTCGGGCCGCTAGTGCTGTTCAGGCAGCTTTGAAGCCAAGCGCAAGGCGCCTCCAAACGGGGAGAAAGCGTACTCTCCCCTCCGCGTCCCACGTTCAAGCTGAATGACGCAGCAGATTTCTCGGAAGGCTCTGCCGAGCTATCTAGTACAAGGGAGAGAGTGCCTGCCTCTGCTGAGAAAGGTTTTGACGTGGGGATTGCTGGACAGGCGGAAGAGCGTTCCCCAGGCCGTGCAAAGTTGAGGCCTTGGTGATTCTGGATGGTCCCAAGGGTCCAGAATTGTCCCTGGGAAAGCTGTCCTTTTCCCTCTTTTTCCGGCTGGAAGTACACCTCTGGCATCCGGCTGCCGGTCGGCGACGTCCTGGGGGAGACGCCCTGGTTTCACTTGTGGCGCACACTGGTGTTTCTCAGAAGAGCCCAAATTCCTCCCTGCGGCTGGGTGGGGGGCTTGGCACACCAGCATGGAATGTAAGGCTGTTTAGAACTGCGTACCTTGAGGCCGTGTGAAGGCCGCACGAACGAGAGCTTTCGAGCGAACAGGGCAGCGCTTCGCCATCACCGTTGCACGTTCACGGAGCTTAGTCAAACGAACGCATTTCCTTCCTGGGGCTCCAACACGGCCGAGGAGTTGCAAGGCATACAGTGAGTGCCCTTTGACAGTTGTTACAATGAACGTGAGTGCACAGTGTCTCGTGAAATACCTTCCACGGTTGAAGCATTCCGTTAACGCATGCCCCTCTGCTCCCTCTGGCAACCCGAGGTGTTACTAACGGGGGAAATCTGGACTCTTGCTTGAGGCCGGGGTGGGGCGGCGGGACTCACAATTCTCCTGCCGGCGAGCTCCAGAGCGCTCCTGCTGAAGCTCCCAGCAAGGAACGGAGAGCAGCAGGCCTCGCACGAGTCAACCCAGACTTCTTCTGTCACGAGTCAACTCAGACTTCTTATGTGAGGCCTTCCAGCAGCAAAGAGAAGGTGCGCGCGAGGAGTGTGCTTCAGGCAGCTTAGGACCCGCCACTGTCTCGTCTACCACGGAGGGGAATCAGGTTTGGCCAGGGTCGCCCAGCTTCATACCTGAGCTCCTACAGGTATCCTCAGTGGTTTCTGATTACCTCAAGGAAACACAACGGGAGGAACAGGGCCCTTCCGTGGAGGCCCTTTGGGGCACAGGGACCTCTGCGTGGGATCTCCTGGGTAAGTATGGCAGTACCTTAGGTAGGCCTCAGTGACCGAGGCTCTCTGGCTCACGCCTAGCTGTGTAAAGAAGTGTGGCAAACGTACGTACTGCTCCTCAGGCTGGGCCCACGGCCTAGCTTTCGCTTCTGTGAGAGTGCTGTCCCGAGTCTCTTCCCGGAGCCAGTCGTCAGCGCGGTGTCTTTTGGCACTGCAGTTCTCTTTCAGTCAAGGAGGCCGTGCGACTGGCAGAGGGAGTCTGCGCAGCACTGCCTTCGCGAGGCTCTTTGACGACTGGGGCATTCAACCCAGGCAAGCCAGAGAGCAGTACGTTGCCCTTGCTATGAATGTGAAGAGCTTTCTCCAGGGGCCTGTTTAGGCTAAGGTTCCTCAGAAGCCAGGAGCCGCCGTTCCGGCAAGGAGAGAAGTCATCCTGCGAAACTGGCGAACGATCTCCTATCCTGTGTGCCCCCAGGAGCTTCGCAGAGTTAAGGCACTCCGTGGTGGAGTATGGCTTCATGGAAACCACTGCACACCCAACTCCCCCGACGTGAAACACTGGAACTTACCTTGAGGCCTGAGGTCACCTTTCGTTCGGCCGGAGCTGAACATGTGGTGCCGTGGGAGGAGTTCCTAGAAAGGGATTGCCAGCACGGTTTTCGCTTTGGGAGAACACGCAGCCTCGGCCCACAACGACAATCCTGCCGTGCAGAGACGTCGGGCCGCTAGTGCTGTTCAGGCAGCTTTGAAGCCAAGCGCAAGGCGCCTCCAAACGGGGAGAAAGCGTACTCTCCCCTCCGCGTCCCACGTTCAAGCTGAATGACGCAGCATCTTTCTCGGAAGGCTCTGCCGAGCTATCTAGTACAAGGGAGAGAGTGCCTGCCTCTGCTGAGAAAGGTTTTGACGTGGGGATTGCTGGACAGGCGGAAGAGCGTTCCCCAGGCCGTGCAAAGTTGAGGCCTTGGTGATTCTGGATGGTCCCAAGGGTCCAGAATTGTCCCTGGGAAAGCTGTCCTTTTCCCTCTTTTTCCGGCTGGAAGTACACCTCTGGCATCCGGCTGCCGGTCGGCGACGTCCTGGGGGAGACGCCCTGGTTTCACTTGTGGCGCACACTGGTGTTTCTCAGAAGAGCCCAAATTCCTCCCTGCGGCTGGGTGGGGGGCTTGGCACACCAGCATGGAATGTAAGGCTGTTTAGAACTGCGTACCTTGAGGCCGTGTGAAGGCCGCACGAACGAGAGCTTTCGAGCGAACAGGGCAGCGCTTCGCCATCACCGTCGCACGTTCACGGAGCTTAGTCAAACGAACGCATTTCCTTCCTGGGGCTCCAACACGGCCGAGGAGTTGGAAGGCATACAGTGAGTGCCCTTTGACAGTTGTTACAACGAACGTGAGTGCACAGTGTCTCGTGAAATACCTTCCACGGTTGAAGCATTCCGTTAACGCATGCCCCTCCGCTCCCTCTGGCACTCCGAGGTGTTACTAACGGGGGAAATCTGGACTCTTGCTTGAGGCCGGGGTGGGGCGGCGGGACTCACAATTCTCCTGCCGGCGAGCTCCAGAGCGCTCCTGCTGAAGCTCCCAGCAAGGAACGGAGAGCAGCAGGCCTCGCACGAGTCAACCCAGACTTCTTCTGTCACGAGTCAACTCAGACTTCTTATGTGAGGCCTTCCGGCAGCAAAGAGAAGGTGCGCGCGAGGAGTGTGCTTCAGGCAGCTTAGGACCCGCCACTGTCTCGTCTACCACGGAGGGGAATCAGGTTTGGCCAGGGTCGCCCAGCTTCATACCTGAGCTCCTACAGGTATCCTCAGTGGTTTCTGATTACCTCAAGGAAACACAACGGGAGGAACAGGGCCCTTCCGTGGAGGCCCTTTGGGGCACAGGGACCTCTGCGTGGGATCTACTGGGTAAGTATGGCAGTACCTTAGGTAGGCCTCAGTGACCAAGGCTCTCTGGCTCACGCCTAGCTGTGTAAAGAAGTGTGGCAAACGTACGTACTGCTCCTCAGGCTGGGCCCACGGCCTAGCTTTCGCTTCTGTGAGAGTGCTGTCCCGAGTCTCTTCCCGGAGCCAGTCGTCAGCGCGGTGTCTTTTGGCACTGCAGTTCTCTTTCAGTCAAGGAGGCCGTGCGACTGGCAGAGGGAGTCTGCGCAGCACTGCCTTCGCGAGGCTCTTTGACGACTGGGGCATTCAACCCAGGCAAGCCAGAGAGCAGTACGTTGCCCTTGCTATGAACGTGAAGAGCTTTCTCCAGGGGCCTGTTTAGGCTAAGGTTCCTCAGAAGCCAGGAGCCGCCGTTCCGGCACAGAGAGAAGTTATCCTGCGAAACTGGCGAACGATCTCCTATCCTGTGTGCCCCCAGGAGCTTCGCAGAGTTAAGGCACTCCGTGGTGGAGTATGGCCTCATGGAAACCACTGCACACCCAACTCCCCCGACGTGAAACACTGGAACTTACCTTGAGGCCTGAGGTCACCTTTCGTTCGGCCGGAGCTGAACATGTGGTGCCGTGGGAGGAGTTCCTAGAAAGGGATTGCCAGCACGGTTTTCGCTTTGGGAGAACACGCAGCCTCGGCCCACAACGACAATCCTGCCGTGCAGAGACGTCGGGCCGCTAGTGCTGTTCAGGCAGCTTTGAAGCCAAGCGCAAGGCGCCTCCAAACGGGGAGAAAGCGTACTCTCCCCTCCGCGTCCCACGTTCAAGCTGAATGAGGCAGCATGTTTCTCGGAAGGCTCTGCCGAGCTATCTAGTACAAGGGAGAGAGTGCCTGCCTCTGCTGAGAAAGGTTTTGACGTGGGGATTGCTGGACAGGCGGAAGAGCGTTCCCCAGGCCGTGCAAAGTTGAGGCCTTGGTGATTCTGGATGGTCCCAAGGGTCCAGAATTGTCCCTGGGAAAGCTGTCCTTTTCCCTCTTTTTCCGGCTGGAAGTACACCTCTGGCATCCGGCTGCCGGTCGGCGACGTCCTGGGAGAGACGCCCTGGTTTCACTTGTGGCGCACACTGGTGTTTCTCAGAAGAGCCCAAATTCCTCCCTGCGGGTGGGTGGGGGGCTTGGCACACCAGCATGGAATGTAAGGCTGTTTAGAACTGCGTACCTTGAGGCCGTGTGAAGGCCGCACGAACGAGAGCTTTCGAGCGAACAGGGCAGCGCTTCGCCATCACCGTTGCACGTTCACGGAGCTTAGTCAAACGAACGCATTTCCTTCCTGGGGCTCCAACACGGCCGAGGAGTTGCAAGGCATACAGTGAGTGCCCTTTGACAGTTGTTACAACGAACGTGAGTGCACAGTGTCTCGTGAAATACCTTCCACGGTTGAAGCATTCCGTTAACACATGCCCCTCCGCTCCCTCTGGCACTCCGAGGTGTTACTAACGGGGGAAATCTGGACTCTTGCTTGAGGCCGGGGTGGGGCGGCGGGACTCACAATTCTCCTGCCGGCGAGCTCCAGAGCGCTCCTGCTGAAGCTCCCAGCAAGGAACGGAGAGCAGCAGGCCTCGCACGAGTCAACCCAGACTTCTTCTGTCACGAGTCAACTCAGACTTCTTATGTGAGGCCTTCCGGCAGCAAAGAGAAGGTGCGCGCGAGGAGTGTGCTTCAGGCAGCTTAGGACCCGCCACTGTCTCGTCTACCACGGAGGGGAATCAGGTTTGGCCAGGGTCGCCCAGCTTCATACCTGAGCTCCTACAGGTATCCTCAGTGGTTTCTGATTACCTCAAGGAAACACAACGGGAGGAACAGGGCCCTTCCGTGGAGGCCCTTTGGGGCACAGGGACCTCTGCGTGGGATCTACTGGGTAAGTATGGCAGTACCTTAGGTAGGCCTCAGTGACCAAGGCTCTCTGGCTCACGCCTAGCTGTGTAAAGAAGTGTGGCAAACGTACGTACTGCTCCTCAGGCTGGGCCCACGGCCTAGCTTTCGCTTCTGTGAGAGTGCTGTCCCGAGTCTCTTCCCGGAGCCAGTCGTCAGCGCGGTGTCTTTTGGCACTGCAGTTCTCTTTCAGTCAAGGAGGCCGTGCGACTGGCAGAGGGAGTCTGCGCAGCACTGCCTTCGCGAGGCTCTTTGACGACTGGGGCATTCAACCCAGGCAAGCCAGAGAGCAGTACGTTGCCCTTGCTATGAATGTGAAGAGCTTTCTCCAGGGGCCTGTTTAGGCTAAGGTTCCTCAGAAGCCAGGAGCCGCCGTTCCGGCACGGAGAGAAGTTATCCTGCGAAACTGGCGAACGATCTCCTATCCTGTGTGCCCCCAGGAGCTTCGCAGAGTTAAGGCACTCCGTGGTGGAGTATGGCCTCATGGAAACCACTGCACACCCAACTCCCCCGACGTGAAACACTGGAACTTACCTTGAGGCCTGAGGTCACCTTTCGTTCGGCCGGAGCTGAACCTGTGGTGCCGTGGGAGGAATTCCTAGAAAGGGATTGCCAGCACGGTTTTCGCTTTGAGAGAACACGCAGCCTCGGCCCACAACGACAATCCTGCCGTGCAGAGACGTCGGGCCGCTAGTGCTGTTCAGGCAGCTTTGAAGCCAAGCGCAAGGCGCCTCCAAACGGGGAGAAAGCGTACTCTCCCCTCCGCGTCCCCCGTTCAAGCTGAATGACGCAGCATGTTTCTCGGAAGGCTCTGCCGAGCTATCTAGTACAAGGGAGAGAGTGCCTGCCTCTGCTGAGAAAGGTTTTGACGTGGGGATTGCTGGACGTGAGGAAGAGCGTTCCCCAGGCCGTGCAAAGTTGAGGCCTTGGTGATTCTGGATGGTCCCAAGGGTCCAGAATTGTCCCTGGGAAAGCTGTCCTTTTCCCTCTTTTTCCAGCTGGAAGTACACCTCTGGCATCCGGCTGCCGGTCGGCGACGTCCTGGGGGAGACGCCCTGGTTTCACTTGTGGCGCACACTGGTGTTTCTCAGAAGAGCCCAAATTCCTCCCTGCGGCTGGGTGGGGGGCTTGGCACACCAGCATGGAATGTAAGGCTGTTTAGAACTGCGTACCTTGAGGCCGTGTGAAGGCCGCACGAACGAGAGCTTTCGAGCGAACAGGGCAGCGCTTCGCCATCACCGTTGCACGTTCACGGAGCTTAGTCAAACGAACGCATTTCCTTCCTGGGGCTCCAACACGGCCGAGGAGTTGGAAGGCATACAGTGAGTGCCCTTTGACAGTTGTTACAACGAACGTGAGTGCACAGTGTCTCGTGAAATACCTTCCACGGTTGAAGCATTCCGTTAACGCATGCCCCTCCGCTCCCTCTGGCACTCCGAGGTGTTACTAACGGGGGAAATCTGGACTCTTGCTTGAGGCCGGGGTGGGGCGGCGGGACTCACAATTCTCCTGCCGGCGAGCTCCAGAGCACTCCTGCTGAAGCTCCCAGCAAGGAACGGAGAGCAGCAGGCCTCGCACGAGTCAACCCAGACTTCTTCTGTCACGAGTCAACTCAGACTTCTTATGTGAGGCCTTCCGGCAGCAAAGAGAAGGTGCGCGCGAGGAGTGTGCTTCAGGCAGCTTAGGACCCGCCACTGTCTCGTCTACCACGGAGGGGAATCAGGTTTGGCCAGGGTCGCCCAGCTTCATACCTGAGCTCCTACAGGTATCCTCAGTGGTTTCTGATTACCTCAAGGAAACACAACGGGAGGAACAGGGCCCTTCCGTGGAGGCTCTTTGGGGCACAGGGACCTCTGCGTGGGATCTACTGGGTAAGTATGGCAGTACCTTAGGTAGGCCTCAGTGACCAAGGCTCTCTGGCTCACGCCTAGCTGTGTAAAGAAGTGTGGCAAACGGACGTACTGCTCCTCAGGCTGGGCCCACGGCCTAGCTTTCGCTTCTGTGAGAGTGCTGTCCCGAGTCTCTTCCCGGAGCCAGTCGTCAGCGCGGTGTCTTTTGGCACTGCAGTTCTCTTTCAGTCAAGGAGGCCGTGCGACTGGCAGAGGGAGTCTGCGCAGCAGTGCCTTCGCGAGGCTCTTTGACGACTGGGGCATTCAACCCAGGCAAGCCAGAGAGCAGTACGTTGCCCTTGCTATGAATGTGAAGAGCTTTCTCCAGGGGCCTGTTTAGGCTAAGGTTCCTCAGAAGCCAGGAGCCGCCGTTCCGGCACGGAGAGAAGTCATCCTGAGAAATTGGCGAACGATCTCCTATCCTGTGTGCCCCCAGGAGCTTCGCAGAGTTAAGGCACTCCGTGGTGGAGTATGGCCTCATGGAAACCACTGCACACCCAACTCCCCCGACGTGAAACACTGGAACTTACCTTGAGGCCTGAGGTCACCTTTCGTTCGGCCGGAGCTGAACATGTGGTGCCGTGGGAGGAGTTCCTAGAAAGGGATTGCCAGCACGGTTTTCGCTTTGGGAGAACACGCAGCCTCGGCCCACAACGACAATCCTGCCGTGCAGAGACGTCGGGCCGCTAGTGCTGTTCAGGCAGCTTTGAAGCCAAGCGCAAGGCGCCTCCAAACGGGGAGAAAGCGTACTCTCCCCTCCGCGTCCCACGTTCAAGCTGAATGACGCAGCAGGTTTCTCGGAAGGCTCTGCCGAGCTATCTAGTACAAGGGAGAGAGTGCCTGCCTCTGCTGAGAAAGGTTTTGACGTGGGGATTGCTGGACAGGCGGAAGAGCGTTCCCCAGGCCGTGCAAAGTTGAGGCCTTGGTGATTCTGGATGGTCCCAAGGGTCCAGAATTGTCCCTGGGAAAGCTGTCCTTTTCCCTCTTTTTCCGGCTGGAAGTACACCTCTGGCATCCGGCTGCCGGTCGGCGACGTCCTGGGGGAGACGCCCTGGTTTCACTTGTGGCGCACACTGGTGTTTCTCAGAAGAGCCCAAATTCCTCCCTGCGGGTGGGTGGGGGGCTTGGCACACCAGCATGGAATGTAAGGCTGTTTAGAACTGCGTACCTTGAGGCCGTGTGAAGGCCGCACGAACGAGAGCTTTCGAGCGAACAGGGCAGCGCTTCGCCATCACCGTCGCACGTTCACGGAGCTTAGTCAAACGAACGCATTTCCTTCCTGGGGCTCCAACACGGCCGAGGAGTTGCAAGGCATACAGTGAGTGCCCTTTGACAGTTGTTACAACGAACGTGAGTGCACAGTGTCTCGTGAAATACCTTCCACGGTTGAAGCATTCCGTTAACGCATGCCCCTCCGCTCCCTCTGGCACTCCGAGGTGTTACTAACGGGGGAAATCTGGACTCTTGCTTGAGGCCGGGGTGGGGCGGCGGGACTCACAATTCTCCTGCCGGCGAGCTCCAGAGCGCTCCTGCTGAAGCTCCCAGCAAGGAACGGAGAGCAGCAGGCCTCGCACGAGTCAACCCAGACTTCTTCTGTCACGAGTCAACTCAGACTTCTTATGTGAGGCCTTCCGGCAGCAAAGAGAAGGTGCGCGCGAGGAGTGTGCTTCAGGCAGCTTAGGACCCGCCACTGTCTCGTCTACCACGGAGGGGAATCAGGTTTGGCCAGGGTCGCCCAGCTTCATACCTGAGCTCCTACAGGTATCCTCAGTGGTTTCTGATTACCTCAAGGAAACACAACGGGAGGAACAGGGCCCTTCCGTGGAGGCCCTTTGGGGCACAGGGACCTCTGCGTGGGATCTACTGGGTAAGTATGGCAGTACCTTAGGTAGGCCTCAGTGACCAAGGCTCTCTGGCTCACGCCTAGCTGTGTAAAGAAGTGTGGCAAACGTACGTACTGCTCCTCAGGCTGGGCCCACGGCCTAGCTTTCGCTTCTGTGAGAGTGCTGTCCCGAGTCTCTTCCCGGAGCCAGTCGTCAGCGCGGTGTCTTTTGGCACTGCAGTTCTCTTTCAGTCAAGGAGGCCGTGCGACTGGCAGAGGGAGTCTGCGCAGCACTGCCTTCGCGAGGCTCTTTGACGACTGGGGCATTCAACCCAGGCAAGCCAGAGAGCAGTACGTTGCCCTTGCTATGAATGTGAAGAGCTTTCTCCAGGGGCCTGTTTAGGCTAAGGTTCCTCAGAAGCCAGGAGCCGCCGTTCCGGCACGGAGAGAAGTTATCCTGCGAAACTGGCGAACGATCTCCTATCCTGTGTGCCCCCAGGAGCTTCGCAGAGTTAAGGCACTCCGTGGTGGAGTATGGCCTCATGGAAACCACTGCACACCCAACTCCCCCGACGTGAAACACTGGAACTTACCTTGAGGCCTGAGGTCACCTTTCGTTCGGCCGGAGCTGAACATGTGGTGCCGTGGGAGGAGTTCCTAGAAAGGGATTGCCAGCACGGTTTTCGCTTTGGGAGAACACGCAGCCTCGGCCCACAACGACAATCCTGCCGTGCAGAGACGTCGGGCCGCTAGTGCTGTTCAGGCAGCTTTGAAGCCAAGCGCAAGGCGCCTCCAAACGGGGAGAAAGCGTACTCTCCCCTCCGCGTCCCACGTTCAAGCTGAATGACGCAGCAGATTTCTCGGAAGGCTCTGCCGAGCTATCTAGTACAAGGGAGAGAGTGCCTGCCTCTGCTGAGAAAGGTTTTGACGTGGGGATTGCTGGACAGGCGGAAGAGCGTTCCCCAGGCCGTGCAAAGTTGAGGCCTTGGTGATTCTGGATGGTCCCAAGGGTCCAGAATTGTCCCTGGGAAAGCTGTCCTTTTCCCTCTTTTTCCGGCTGGAAGTACACCTCTGGCATCCGGCTGCCGGTCGGCGACGTCCTGGGGGAGACGCCCTGGTTTCACTTGTGGCGCACACTGGTGTTTCTCAGAAGAGCCCAAATTCCTCCCTGCGGCTGGGTGGGGGGCTTGGCACACCAGCATGGAATGTAAGGCTGTTTAGAACTGCGTACCTTGAGGCCGTGTGAAGGCCGCACGAACGAGAGCTTTCGAGCGAACAGGGCAGCGCTTCGCCATCACCGTTGCACGTTCACGGAGCTTAGTCAAACGAACGCATTTCCTTCCTGGGGCTCCAACACGGCCGAGGAGTTGCAAGGCATACAGTGAGTGCCCTTTGACAGTTGTTACAATGAACGTGAGTGCACAGTGTCTCGTGAAATACCTTCCACGGTTGAAGCATTCCGTTAACGCATGCCCCTCTGCTCCCTCTGGCAACCCGAGGTGTTACTAACGGGGGAAATCTGGACTCTTGCTTGAGGCCGGGGTGGGGCGGCGGGACTCACAATTCTCCTGCCGGCGAGCTCCAGAGCGCTCCTGCTGAAGCTCCCAGCAAGGAACGGAGAGCAGCAGGCCTCGCACGAGTCAACCCAGACTTCTTCTGTCACGAGTCAACTCAGACTTCTTATGTGAGGCCTTCCAGCAGCAAAGAGAAGGTGCGCGCGAGGAGTGTGCTTCAGGCAGCTTAGGACCCGCCACTGTCTCGTCTACCACGGAGGGGAATCAGGTTTGGCCAGGGTCGCCCAGCTTCATACCTGAGCTCCTACAGGTATCCTCAGTGGTTTCTGATTACCTCAAGGAAACACAACGGGAGGAACAGGGCCCTTCCGTGGAGGCCCTTTGGGGCACAGGGACCTCTGCGTGGGATCTCCTGGGTAAGTATGGCAGTACCTTAGGTAGGCCTCAGTGACCGAGGCTCTCTGGCTCACGCCTAGCTGTGTAAAGAAGTGTGGCAAACGTACGTACTGCTCCTCAGGCTGGGCCCACGGCCTAGCTTTCGCTTCTGTGAGAGTGCTGTCCCGAGTCTCTTCCCGGAGCCAGTCGTCAGCGCGGTGTCTTTTGGCACTGCAGTTCTCTTTCAGTCAAGGAGGCCGTGCGACTGGCAGAGGGAGTCTGCGCAGCACTGCCTTCGCGAGGCTCTTTGACGACTGGGGCATTCAACCCAGGCAAGCCAGAGAGCAGTACGTTGCCCTTGCTATGAATGTGAAGAGCTTTCTCCAGGGGCCTGTTTAGGCTAAGGTTCCTCAGAAGCCAGGAGCCGCCGTTCCGGCAAGGAGAGAAGTCATCCTGCGAAACTGGCGAACGATCTCCTATCCTGTGTGCCCCCAGGAGCTTCGCAGAGTTAAGGCACTCCGTGGTGGAGTATGGCTTCATGGAAACCACTGCACACCCAACTCCCCCGACGTGAAACACTGGAACTTACCTTGAGGCCTGAGGTCACCTTTCGTTCGGCCGGAGCTGAACATGTGGTGCCGTGGGAGGAGTTCCTAGAAAGGGATTGCCAGCACGGTTTTCGCTTTGGGAGAACACGCAGCCTCGGCCCACAACGACAATCCTGCCGTGCAGAGACGTCGGGCCGCTAGTGCTGTTCAGGCAGCTTTGAAGCCAAGCGCAAGGCGCCTCCAAACGGGGAGAAAGCGTACTCTCCCCTCCGCGTCCCACGTTCAAGCTGAATGACGCAGCATCTTTCTCGGAAGGCTCTGCCGAGCTATCTAGTACAAGGGAGAGAGTGCCTGCCTCTGCTGAGAAAGGTTTTGACGTGGGGATTGCTGGACAGGCGGAAGAGCGTTCCCCAGGCCGTGCAAAGTTGAGGCCTTGGTGATTCTGGATGGTCCCAAGGGTCCAGAATTGTCCCTGGGAAAGCTGTCCTTTTCCCTCTTTTTCCGGCTGGAAGTACACCTCTGGCATCCGGCTGCCGGTCGGCGACGTCCTGGGGGAGACGCCCTGGTTTCACTTGTGGCGCACACTGGTGTTTCTCAGAAGAGCCCAAATTCCTCCCTGCGGCTGGGTGGGGGGCTTGGCACACCAGCATGGAATGTAAGGCTGTTTAGAACTGCGTACCTTGAGGCCGTGTGAAGGCCGCACGAACGAGAGCTTTCGAGCGAACAGGGCAGCGCTTCGCCATCACCGTCGCACGTTCACGGAGCTTAGTCAAACGAACGCATTTCCTTCCTGGGGCTCCAACACGGCCGAGGAGTTGGAAGGCATACAGTGAGTGCCCTTTGACAGTTGTTACAACGAACGTGAGTGCACAGTGTCTCGTGAAATACCTTCCACGGTTGAAGCATTCCGTTAACGCATGCCCCTCCGCTCCCTCTGGCACTCCGAGGTGTTACTAACGGGGGAAATCTGGACTCTTGCTTGAGGCCGGGGTGGGGCGGCGGGACTCACAATTCTCCTGCCGGCGAGCTCCAGAGCGCTCCTGCTGAAGCTCCCAGCAAGGAACGGAGAGCAGCAGGCCTCGCACGAGTCAACCCAGACTTCTTCTGTCACGAGTCAACTCAGACTTCTTATGTGAGGCCTTCCGGCAGCAAAGAGAAGGTGCGCGCGAGGAGTGTGCTTCAGGCAGCTTAGGACCCGCCACTGTCTCGTCTACCACGGAGGGGAATCAGGTTTGGCCAGGGTCGCCCAGCTTCATACCTGAGCTCCTACAGGTATCCTCAGTGGTTTCTGATTACCTCAAGGAAACACAACGGGAGGAACAGGGCCCTTCCGTGGAGGCCCTTTGGGGCACAGGGACCTCTGCGTGGGATCTACTGGGTAAGTATGGCAGTACCTTAGGTAGGCCTCAGTGACCAAGGCTCTCTGGCTCACGCCTAGCTGTGTAAAGAAGTGTGGCAAACGTACGTACTGCTCCTCAGGCTGGGCCCACGGCCTAGCTTTCGCTTCTGTGAGAGTGCTGTCCCGAGTCTCTTCCCGGAGCCAGTCGTCAGCGCGGTGTCTTTTGGCACTGCAGTTCTCTTTCAGTCAAGGAGGCCGTGCGACTGGCAGAGGGAGTCTGCGCAGCACTGCCTTCGCGAGGCTCTTTGACGACTGGGGCATTCAACCCAGGCAAGCCAGAGAGCAGTACGTTGCCCTTGCTATGAACGTGAAGAGCTTTCTCCAGGGGCCTGTTTAGGCTAAGGTTCCTCAGAAGCCAGGAGCCGCCGTTCCGGCACAGAGAGAAGTTATCCTGCGAAACTGGCGAACGATCTCCTATCCTGTGTGCCCCCAGGAGCTTCGCAGAGTTAAGGCACTCCGTGGTGGAGTATGGCCTCATGGAAACCACTGCACACCCAACTCCCCCGACGTGAAACACTGGAACTTACCTTGAGGCCTGAGGTCACCTTTCGTTCGGCCGGAGCTGAACATGTGGTGCCGTGGGAGGAGTTCCTAGAAAGGGATTGCCAGCACGGTTTTCGCTTTGGGAGAACACGCAGCCTCGGCCCACAACGACAATCCTGCCGTGCAGAGACGTCGGGCCGCTAGTGCTGTTCAGGCAGCTTTGAAGCCAAGCGCAAGGCGCCTCCAAACGGGGAGAAAGCGTACTCTCCCCTCCGCGTCCCACGTTCAAGCTGAATGAGGCAGCATGTTTCTCGGAAGGCTCTGCCGAGCTATCTAGTACAAGGGAGAGAGTGCCTGCCTCTGCTGAGAAAGGTTTTGACGTGGGGATTGCTGGACAGGCGGAAGAGCGTTCCCCAGGCCGTGCAAAGTTGAGGCCTTGGTGATTCTGGATGGTCCCAAGGGTCCAGAATTGTCCCTGGGAAAGCTGTCCTTTTCCCTCTTTTTCCGGCTGGAAGTACACCTCTGGCATCCGGCTGCCGGTCGGCGACGTCCTGGGAGAGACGCCCTGGTTTCACTTGTGGCGCACACTGGTGTTTCTCAGAAGAGCCCAAATTCCTCCCTGCGGGTGGGTGGGGGGCTTGGCACACCAGCATGGAATGTAAGGCTGTTTAGAACTGCGTACCTTGAGGCCGTGTGAAGGCCGCACGAACGAGAGCTTTCGAGCGAACAGGGCAGCGCTTCGCCATCACCGTTGCACGTTCACGGAGCTTAGTCAAACGAACGCATTTCCTTCCTGGGGCTCCAACACGGCCGAGGAGTTGCAAGGCATACAGTGAGTGCCCTTTGACAGTTGTTACAACGAACGTGAGTGCACAGTGTCTCGTGAAATACCTTCCACGGTTGAAGCATTCCGTTAACACATGCCCCTCCGCTCCCTCTGGCACTCCGAGGTGTTACTAACGGGGGAAATCTGGACTCTTGCTTGAGGCCGGGGTGGGGCGGCGGGACTCACAATTCTCCTGCCGGCGAGCTCCAGAGCGCTCCTGCTGAAGCTCCCAGCAAGGAACGGAGAGCAGCAGGCCTCGCACGAGTCAACCCAGACTTCTTCTGTCACGAGTCAACTCAGACTTCTTATGTGAGGCCTTCCGGCAGCAAAGAGAAGGTGCGCGCGAGGAGTGTGCTTCAGGCAGCTTAGGACCCGCCACTGTCTCGTCTACCACGGAGGGGAATCAGGTTTGGCCAGGGTCGCCCAGCTTCATACCTGAGCTCCTACAGGTATCCTCAGTGGTTTCTGATTACCTCAAGGAAACACAACGGGAGGAACAGGGCCCTTCCGTGGAGGCCCTTTGGGGCACAGGGACCTCTGCGTGGGATCTACTGGGTAAGTATGGCAGTACCTTAGGTAGGCCTCAGTGACCAAGGCTCTCTGGCTCACGCCTAGCTGTGTAAAGAAGTGTGGCAAACGTACGTACTGCTCCTCAGGCTGGGCCCACGGCCTAGCTTTCGCTTCTGTGAGAGTGCTGTCCCGAGTCTCTTCCCGGAGCCAGTCGTCAGCGCGGTGTCTTTTGGCACTGCAGTTCTCTTTCAGTCAAGGAGGCCGTGCGACTGGCAGAGGGAGTCTGCGCAGCACTGCCTTCGCGAGGCTCTTTGACGACTGGGGCATTCAACCCAGGCAAGCCAGAGAGCAGTACGTTGCCCTTGCTATGAATGTGAAGAGCTTTCTCCAGGGGCCTGTTTAGGCTAAGGTTCCTCAGAAGCCAGGAGCCGCCGTTCCGGCACGGAGAGAAGTTATCCTGCGAAACTGGCGAACGATCTCCTATCCTGTGTGCCCCCAGGAGCTTCGCAGAGTTAAGGCACTCCGTGGTGGAGTATGGCCTCATGGAAACCACTGCACACCCAACTCCCCCGACGTGAAACACTGGAACTTACCTTGAGGCCTGAGGTCACCTTTCGTTCGGCCGGAGCTGAACCTGTGGTGCCGTGGGAGGAATTCCTAGAAAGGGATTGCCAGCACGGTTTTCGCTTTGAGAGAACACGCAGCCTCGGCCCACAACGACAATCCTGCCGTGCAGAGACGTCGGGCCGCTAGTGCTGTTCAGGCAGCTTTGAAGCCAAGCGCAAGGCGCCTCCAAACGGGGAGAAAGCGTACTCTCCCCTCCGCGTCCCACGTTCAAGCTGAATGAGGCAGCAGGTTTCTCGGAAGGCTCTGCCGAGCTATCTAGTACAAGGGAGAGAGTGCCTGCCTCTGCTGAGAAAGGTTTTGACGTGGGGATTGCTGGACGTGAGGAAGAGCGTTCCCCAGGCCGTGCAAAGTTGAGGCCTTGGTGATTCTGGATGGTCCCAAGGGTCCAGAATTGTCCCTGGGAAAGCTGTCCTTTTCCCTCTTTTTCCGGCTGGAAGTACACCTCTGGCATCCGGCTGCCGGTCGGCGACGTCCTGGGGGAGACGCCCTGGTTTCACTTGTGGCGCACACTGGTGTTTCTCAGAAGAGCCCAAATTCCTCCCTGCGGCTGGGTGGGGGGCTTGGCACACCAGCATGGAATGTAAGGCTGTTTAGAACTGCGTACCTTGAGGCCGTGTGAAGGCCGCACGAACGAGAGCTTTCGAGCGAACAGGGCAGCGCTTCGCCATCACCGTTGCACGTTCACGGAGCTTAGTCAAACGAACGCATTTCCTTCCTGGGGCTCCAACACGGCCGAGGAGTTGCAAGGCATACAGTGAGTGCCCTTTGACAGTTGTTACAACGAACGTGAGTGCACAGTGTCTCGTGAAATACCTTCCACGGTTGAAGCATTCCGTTAACGCATGCCCCTCCGCTCCCTCTGGCACTCCGAGGTGTTACTAACGGGGGAAACCTGGACTTTTGCTTGAGGCCGGGGTGGGGCGGCGGGACTCACAATTCTCCTGCCGGCGAGCTCCAGAGCGCTCCTGCTGAAGCTCCCAGCAAGGAACGGAGAGCAGCAGGCCTCGCACGAGTCAACCCAGACTTCTTCTGTCACGAGTCAACTCAGACTTCTTCTGTGAGGCCTTCCGGCAGCAAAGAGAAGGTGCGCGCGAGGAGTGTGCTTCAGGCAGCTTAGGACCCGCCACTGTCTCGTCTACCACGGAGGGGAATCAGGTTTGGCCAGGGTCGCCCAGCTTCATACCTGAGCTCCTACAGGTATCCTCAGTGGTTTCTGATTACCTCAAGGAAACACAACGGGAGGAACAGGGCCCTTCCGTGGAGGCCCTTTGGGGCACAGGGACCTCTGCGTGGGATCTACTGGGTAAGTATGGCAGTACCTTAGGTAGGCCTCAGTGACCGAGGCTCTCTGGCTCACGCCTAGCTGTGTAAAGAAGTGTGGCAAACGTACGTACTGCTCCTCAGGCTGGGCCCACGGCCTAGCTTTCGCTTCTGTGAGAGTGCTGTCCCGAGTCTCTTCCCGGAGCCAGTCGTCAGCGCGGTGTCTTTTGGCACTGCAGTTCTCTTTCAGTCAAGGAGGCCGTGCGACTTGCAGAGGGAGTCTGCGCAGCACTGCCTTCGCGAGGCTCTTTGACGACTGGGGCATTCAACCCAGGCAAGCCAGAGAGCAGTACGTTGCCCTTGCTATGAATGTGAAGAGCTTTCTCCAGGGGCCTGTTTAGGCTAAGGTTCCTCAGAAGCCAGGAGCCGCCGTTCCGGCACGGAGAGAAGTTATCCTGCGAAACTGGCGAACGATCTCCTATCCTGTGTGCCCCCAGGAGCTTCGCAGAGTTAAGGCACTCCGTGGTGGAGTATGGCCTCATGGAAACCACTGCACACCCAACTCCCCCGACGTGAAACACTGGAACTTACCTTGAGGCCTGAGGTCACCTTTCGTTCGGCCGGAGCTGAACCTGTGGTGCCGTGGGAGGAATTCCTAGAAAGGGATTGCCAGCACGGTTTTCGCTTTGAGAGAACACGCAGCCTCGGCCCACAACGACAATCCTGCCGTGCAGAGACGTCGGGCCGCTAGTGCTGTTCAGGCAGCTTTGAAGCCAAGCGCAAGGCGCCTCCAAACGGGGAGAAAGCGTACTCTCCCCTCCGCGTCCCACGTTCAAGCTGAATGACGCAGCATCTTTCTCGGAAGGCTCTGCCGAGCTATCTAGTACAAGGGAGAGAGTGCCTGCCTCTGCTGAGAAAGGTTTTGACGTGGGGATTGCTGGACAGGCGGAAGAGCGTTCCCCAGGCCGTGCAAAGTTGAGGCCTTGGTGATTCTGGATGGTCCCAAGGGTCCAGAATTGTCCCTGGGAAAGCTGTCCTTTTCCCTCTTTTTCCGGCTGGAAGTACACCTCTGGCATCCGGCTGCCGGTCGGCGACGTCCTGGGGGAGACGCCCTGGTTTCACTTGTGGCGCACACTGGTGTTTCTCAGAAGAGCCCAAATTCCTCCCTGCGGCTGGGTGGGGGGCTTGGCACACCAGCATGGAATGTAAGGCTGTTTAGAACTGCGTACCTTGAGGCCGTGTGAAGGCCGCACGAACGAGAGCTTTCGAGCGAACAGGGCAGCGCTTCGCCATCACCGTCGCACGTTCACGGAGCTTAGTCAAACGAACGCATTTCCTTCCTGGGGCTCCAACACGGCCGAGGAGTTGGAAGGCATACAGTGAGTGCCCTTTGACAGTTGTTACAACGAACGTGAGTGCACAGTGTCTCGTGAAATACCTTCCACGGTTGAAGCATTCCGTTAACGCATGCCCCTCCGCTCCCTCTGGCACTCCGAGGTGTTACTAACGGGGGAAATCTGGACTCTTGCTTGAGGCCGGGGTGGGGCGGCGGGACTCACAATTCTCCTGCCGGCGAGCTCCAGAGCGCTCCTGCTGAAGCTCCCAGCAAGGAACGGAGAGCAGCAGGCCTCGCACGAGTCAACCCAGACTTCTTCTGTCACGAGTCAACTCAGACTTCTTATGTGAGGCCTTCCGGCAGCAAAGAGAAGGTGCGCGCGAGGAGTGTGCTTCAGGCAGCTTAGGACCCGCCACTGTCTCGTCTACCACGGAGGGGAATCAGGTTTGGCCAGGGTCGCCCAGCTTCATACCTGAGCTCCTACAGGTATCCTCAGTGGTTTCTGATTACCTCAAGGAAACACAACGGGAGGAACAGGGCCCTTCCGTGGAGGCCCTTTGGGGCACAGGGACCTCTGCGTGGGATCTACTGGGTAAGTATGGCAGTACCTTAGGTAGGCCTCAGTGACCAAGGCTCTCTGGCTCACGCCTAGCTGTGTAAAGAAGTGTGGCAAACGTACGTACTGCTCCTCAGGCTGGGCCCACGGCCTAGCTTTCGCTTCTGTGAGAGTGCTGTCCCGAGTCTCTTCCCGGAGCCAGTCGTCAGCGCGGTGTCTTTTGGCACTGCAGTTCTCTTTCAGTCAAGGAGGCCGTGCGACTGGCAGAGGGAGTCTGCGCAGCACTGCCTTCGCGAGGCTCTTTGACGACTGGGGCATTCAACCCAGGCAAGCCAGAGAGCAGTACGTTGCCCTTGCTATGAACGTGAAGAGCTTTCTCCAGGGGCCTGTTTAGGCTAAGGTTCCTCAGAAGCCAGGAGCCGCCGTTCCGGCACAGAGAGAAGTTATCCTGCGAAACTGGCGAACGATCTCCTATCCTGTGTGCCCCCAGGAGCTTCGCAGAGTTAAGGCACTCCGTGGTGGAGTATGGCCTCATGGAAACCACTGCACACCCAACTCCCCCGACGTGAAACACTGGAACTTACCTTGAGGCCTGAGGTCACCTTTCGTTCGGCCGGAGCTGAACATGTGGTGCCGTGGGAGGAGTTCCTAGAAAGGGATTGCCAGCACGGTTTTCGCTTTGGGAGAACACGCAGCCTCGGCCCACAACGACAATCCTGCCGTGCAGAGACGTCGGGCCGCTAGTGCTGTTCAGGCAGCTTTGAAGCCAAGCGCAAGGCGCCTCCAAACGGGGAGAAAGCGTACTCTCCCCTCCGCGTCCCACGTTCAAGCTGAATGAGGCAGCATGTTTCTCGGAAGGCTCTGCCGAGCTATCTAGTACAAGGGAGAGAGTGCCTGCCTCTGCTGAGAAAGGTTTTGACGTGGGGATTGCTGGACAGGCGGAAGAGCGTTCCCCAGGCCGTGCAAAGTTGAGGCCTTGGTGATTCTGGATGGTCCCAAGGGTCCAGAATTGTCCCTGGGAAAGCTGTCCTTTTCCCTCTTTTTCCGGCTGGAAGTACACCTCTGGCATCCGGCTGCCGGTCGGCGACGTCCTGGGAGAGACGCCCTGGTTTCACTTGTGGCGCACACTGGTGTTTCTCAGAAGAGCCCAAATTCCTCCCTGCGGGTGGGTGGGGGGCTTGGCACACCAGCATGGAATGTAAGGCTGTTTAGAACTGCGTACCTTGAGGCCGTGTGAAGGCCGCACGAACGAGAGCTTTCGAGCGAACAGGGCAGCGCTTCGCCATCACCGTTGCACGTTCACGGAGCTTAGTCAAACGAACGCATTTCCTTCCTGGGGCTCCAACACGGCCGAGGAGTTGCAAGGCATACAGTGAGTGCCCTTTGACAGTTGTTACAACGAACGTGAGTGCACAGTGTCTCGTGAAATACCTTCCACGGTTGAAGCATTCCGTTAACACATGCCCCTCCGCTCCCTCTGGCACTCCGAGGTGTTACTAACGGGGGAAATCTGGACTCTTGCTTGAGGCCGGGGTGGGGCGGCGGGACTCACAATTCTCCTGCCGGCGAGCTCCAGAGCGCTCCTGCTGAAGCTCCCAGCAAGGAACGGAGAGCAGCAGGCCTCGCACGAGTCAACCCAGACTTCTTCTGTCACGAGTCAACTCAGACTTCTTATGTGAGGCCTTCCGGCAGCAAAGAGAAGGTGCGCGCGAGGAGTGTGCTTCAGGCAGCTTAGGACCCGCCACTGTCTCGTCTACCACGGAGGGGAATCAGGTTTGGCCAGGGTCGCCCAGCTTCATACCTGAGCTCCTACAGGTATCCTCAGTGGTTTCTGATTACCTCAAGGAAACACAACGGGAGGAACAGGGCCCTTCCGTGGAGGCCCTTTGGGGCACAGGGACCTCTGCGTGGGATCTACTGGGTAAGTATGGCAGTACCTTAGGTAGGCCTCAGTGACCAAGGCTCTCTGGCTCACGCCTAGCTGTGTAAAGAAGTGTGGCAAACGTACGTACTGCTCCTCAGGCTGGGCCCACGGCCTAGCTTTCGCTTCTGTGAGAGTGCTGTCCCGAGTCTCTTCCCGGAGCCAGTCGTCAGCGCGGTGTCTTTTGGCACTGCAGTTCTCTTTCAGTCAAGGAGGCCGTGCGACTGGCAGAGGGAGTCTGCGCAGCACTGCCTTCGCGAGGCTCTTTGACGACTGGGGCATTCAACCCAGGCAAGCCAGAGAGCAGTACGTTGCCCTTGCTATGAATGTGAAGAGCTTTCTCCAGGGGCCTGTTTAGGCTAAGGTTCCTCAGAAGCCAGGAGCCGCCGTTCCGGCACGGAGAGAAGTTATCCTGCGAAACTGGCGAACGATCTCCTATCCTGTGTGCCCCCAGGAGCTTCGCAGAGTTAAGGCACTCCGTGGTGGAGTATGGCCTCATGGAAACCACTGCACACCCAACTCCCCCGACGTGAAACACTGGAACTTACCTTGAGGCCTGAGGTCACCTTTCGTTCGGCCGGAGCTGAACCTGTGGTGCCGTGGGAGGAATTCCTAGAAAGGGATTGCCAGCACGGTTTTCGCTTTGAGAGAACACGCAGCCTCGGCCCACAACGACAATCCTGCCGTGCAGAGACGTCGGGCCGCTAGTGCTGTTCAGGCAGCTTTGAAGCCAAGCGCAAGGCGCCTCCAAACGGGGAGAAAGCGTACTCTCCCCTCCGCGTCCCACGTTCAAGCTGAATGAGGCAGCAGGTTTCTCGGAAGGCTCTGCCGAGCTATCTAGTACAAGGGAGAGAGTGCCTGCCTCTGCTGAGAAAGGTTTTGACGTGGGGATTGCTGGACGTGAGGAAGAGCGTTCCCCAGGCCGTGCAAAGTTGAGGCCTTGGTGATTCTGGATGGTCCCAAGGGTCCAGAATTGTCCCTGGGAAAGCTGTCCTTTTCCCTCTTTTTCCGGCTGGAAGTACACCTCTGGCATCCGGCTGCCGGTCGGCGACGTCCTGGGGGAGACGCCCTGGTTTCACTTGTGGCGCACACTGGTGTTTCTCAGAAGAGCCCAAATTCCTCCCTGCGGCTGGGTGGGGGGCTTGGCACACCAGCATGGAATGTAAGGCTGTTTAGAACTGCGTACCTTGAGGCCGTGTGAAGGCCGCACGAACGAGAGCTTTCGAGCGAACAGGGCAGCGCTTCGCCATCACCGTTGCACGTTCACGGAGCTTAGTCAAACGAACGCATTTCCTTCCTGGGGCTCCAACACGGCCGAGGAGTTGCAAGGCATACAGTGAGTGCCCTTTGACAGTTGTTACAACGAACGTGAGTGCACAGTGTCTCGTGAAATACCTTCCACGGTTGAAGCATTCCGTTAACGCATGCCCCTCCGCTCCCTCTGGCACTCCGAGGTGTTACTAACGGGGGAAACCTGGACTTTTGCTTGAGGCCGGGGTGGGGCGGCGGGACTCACAATTCTCCTGCCGGCGAGCTCCAGAGCGCTCCTGCTGAAGCTCCCAGCAAGGAACGGAGAGCAGCAGGCCTCGCACGAGTCAACCCAGACTTCTTCTGTCACGAGTCAACTCAGACTTCTTCTGTGAGGCCTTCCGGCAGCAAAGAGAAGGTGCGCGCGAGGAGTGTGCTTCAGGCAGCTTAGGACCCGCCACTGTCTCGTCTACCACGGAGGGGAATCAGGTTTGGCCAGGGTCGCCCAGCTTCATACCTGAGCTCCTACAGGTATCCTCAGTGGTTTCTGATTACCTCAAGGAAACACAACGGGAGGAACAGGGCCCTTCCGTGGAGGCCCTTTGGGGCACAGGGACCTCTGCGTGGGATCTACTGGGTAAGTATGGCAGTACCTTAGGTAGGCCTCAGTGACCGAGGCTCTCTGGCTCACGCCTAGCTGTGTAAAGAAGTGTGGCAAACGTACGTACTGCTCCTCAGGCTGGGCCCACGGCCTAGCTTTCGCTTCTGTGAGAGTGCTGTCCCGAGTCTCTTCCCGGAGCCAGTCGTCAGCGCGGTGTCTTTTGGCACTGCAGTTCTCTTTCAGTCAAGGAGGCCGTGCGACTTGCAGAGGGAGTCTGCGCAGCACTGCCTTCGCGAGGCTCTTTGACGACTGGGGCATTCAACCCAGGCAAGCCAGAGAGCAGTACGTTGCCCTTGCTATGAATGTGAAGAGCTTTCTCCAGGGGCCTGTTTAGGCTAAGGTTCCTCAGAAGCCAGGAGCCGCCGTTCCGGCACGGAGAGAAGTTATCCTGCGAAACTGGCGAACGATCTCCTATCCTGTGTGCCCCCAGGAGCTTCGCAGAGTTAAGGCACTCCGTGGTGGAGTATGGCCTCATGGAAACCACTGCACACCCAACTCCCCCGACGTGAAACACTGGAACTTACCTTGAGGCCTGAGGTCACCTTTCGTTCGGCCGGAGCTGAACCTGTGGTGCCGTGGGAGGAATTCCTAGAAAGGGATTGCCAGCACGGTTTTCGCTTTGAGAGAACACGCAGCCTCGGCCCACAACGACAATCCTGCCGTGCAGAGACGTCGGGCCGCTAGTGCTGTTCAGGCAGCTTTGAAGCCAAGCGCAAGGCGCCTCCAAACGGGGAGAAAGCGTACTCTCCCCTCCGCGTCCCCCGTTCAAGCTGAATGAGGCAGCAGGTTTCTCGGAAGGCTCTGCCGAGCTATCTAGTACAAGGGAGAGAGTGCCTGCCTCTGCTGAGAAAGGTTTTGACGTGGGGATTGCTGGACGTGAGGAAGAGCGTTCCCCAGGCCGTGCAAAGTTGAGGCCTTGGTGATTCTGGATGGTCCCAAGGGTCCAGAATTGTCCCTGGGAAAGCTGTCCTTTTCCCTCTTTTTCCGGCTGGAAGTACACCTCTGGCATCCGGCTGCCGGTCGGCGACGTCCTGGGGGAGACGCCCTGGTTTCACTTGTGGCGCACACTGGTGTTTCTCAGAAGAGCCCAAATTCCTCCCTGCGGGTGGGTGGGGGGCTTGGCACACCAGCATGGAATGTAAGGCTGTTTAGAACTGCGTACCTTGAGGCCGTGTGAAGGCCGCACGAACGAGAGCTTTCGAGCGAACAGGGCAGCGCTTCGCCATCACCGTTGCACGTTCACGGAGCTTAGTCAAACGAACGCATTTCCTTCCTGGGGCTCCAACACGGCCGAGGAGTTGCAAGGCATACAGTGAGTGCCCTTTGACAGTTGTTACAACGAACGTGAGTGCACAGTGTCTCGTGAAATACCTTCCACGGTTGAAGCATTCCGTTAACGCATGCCCCTCCGCTCCCTCTGGCACTCCGAGGTGTTACTAACGGGGGAAACCTGGACTTTTGCTTGAGGCCGGGGTGGGGCGGCGGGACTCACAATTCTCCTGCCGGCGAGCTCCAGAGCGCTCCTGCTGAAGCTCCCAGCAAGGAACGGAGAGCAGCAGGCCTCGCACGAGTCAACCCAGACTTCTTCTGTCACGAGTCAACTCAGACTTCTTATGTGAGGCCTTCCGGCAGCAAAGAGAAGGTGCGCGCGAGGAGTGTGCTTCAGGCAGCTTAGGACCCGCCACTGTCTCGTCTACCACGGAGGGGAATCAGGTTTGGCCAGGGTCGCCCAGCTTCATACCTGAGCTCCTACAGGTATCCTCAGTGGTTTCTGATTACCTCAAGGAAACACAACGGGAGGAACAGGGCCCTTCCGTGGAGGCCCTTTGGGGCACAGGGACCTCTGCGTGGGATCTACTGGGTAAGTATGGCAGTACCTTAGGTAGGCCTCAGTGACCAAGGCTCTCTGGCTCACGCCTAGCTGTGTAAAGAAGTGTGGCAAACGTACGTACTGCTCCTCAGGCTGGGCCCACGGCCTAGCTTTCGCTTCTGTGAGAGTGCTGTCCCGAGTCTCTTCCCGGAGCCAGTCGTCAGCGCGGTGTCTTTTGGCACTGCAGTTCTCTTTCAGTCAAGGAGGCCGTGCGACTGGCAGAGGGAGTCTGCGCAGCAGTGCCTTCGCGAGGCTCTTTGACGACTGGGGCATTCAACCCAGGCAAGCCAGAGAGCAGTACGTTGCCCTTGCTATGAATGTGAGGAGCTTTCTCCAGGGGCCTGTTTAGGCTAAGGTTCCTCAGAAGGCAGGAGCCGCCGTTCCGGCACGGAGAGAAGTCATCCTGAGAAATTGGCGAACGATCTCCTATCCTGTGTGCCCCCAGGAGCTTCGCAGAGTTAAGGCACTCCGTGGTGGAGTATGGCCTCATGGAAACCACTGCACACCCAACTCCCCCGACGTGAAACACTGGAACTTACCTTGAGGCCTGAGGTCACCTTTCGTTCGGCCGGAGCTGAACCTGGGGTGCCGTGGGAGGAGTTCCTAGAAAGGGATTGCCAGCACGGTTTTCGCTTTGGGAGAACACGCAGCCTCGGCCCACAACGACAATCCTGCCGTGCAGAGACGTCGGGCCGCTAGTGCTGTTCAGGCAGCTTTGAAGCCAAGCACAAGGCGCCTCCAAACGGGGAGAAAGCGTACTCTCCCCTCCGCGTCCCACGTTCAAGCTGAATGAGGCAGCATGTTTCTCGGAAGGCTCTGCCGAGCTATCTAGTACAAGGGAGAGAGTGCCTGCCTCTGCTGAGAAAGGTTTTGACGTGGGGATTGCTGGACAGGCGGAAGAGCGTTCCCCAGGCCGTGCAAAGTTGAGGCCTTGGTGATTCTGGATGGTCCCAAGGGTCCAGAATTGTCCCTGGGAAAGCTGTCCTTTTCCCTCTTTTTCCGGCTGGAAGTACACCTCTGGCATCCGGCTGCCGGTCGGCGACGTCCTGGGAGAGACGCCCTGGTTTCACTTGTGGCGCACACTGGTGTTTCTCAGAAGAGCCCAAATTCCTCCCTGCGGGTGGGTGGGGGGCTTGGCACACCAGCATGGAATGTAAGGCTGTTTAGAACTGCGTACCTTGAGGCCGTGTGAAGGCCGCACGAACGAGAGCTTTCGAGCGAACAGGGCAGCGCTTCGCCATCACCGTTGCACGTTCACGGAGCTTAGTCAAACGAACGCATTTCCTTCCTGGGGCTCCAACACGGCCGAGGAGTTGCAAGGCATACAGTGAGTGCCCTTTGACAGTTGTTACAACGAACGTGAGTGCACAGTGTCTCGTGAAATACCTTCCACGGTTGAAGCATTCCGTTAACACATGCCCCTCCGCTCCCTCTGGCACTCCGAGGTGTTACTAACGGGGGAAATCTGGACTCTTGCTTGAGGCCGGGGTGGGGCGGCGGGACTCACAATTCTCCTGCCGGCGAGCTCCAGAGCGCTCCTGCTGAAGCTCCCAGCAAGGAACGGAGAGCAGCAGGCCTCGCACGAGTCAACCCAGACTTCTTCTGTCACGAGTCAACTCAGACTTCTTATGTGAGGCCTTCCGGCAGCAAAGAGAAGGTGCGCGCGAGGAGTGTGCTTCAGGCAGCTTAGGACCCGCCACTGTCTCGTCTACCACGGAGGGGAATCAGGTTTGGCCAGGGTCGCCCAGCTTCATACCTGAGCTCCTACAGGTATCCTCAGTGGTTTCTGATTACCTCAAGGAAACACAACGGGAGGAACAGGGCCCTTCCGTGGAGGCCCTTTGGGGCACAGGGACCTCTGCGTGGGATCTACTGGGTAAGTATGGCAGTACCTTAGGTAGGCCTCAGTGACCAAAGCTCTCTGGCTCACGCCTAGCTGTGTAAAGAAGTGTGGCAAACGTACGTACTGCTCCTCAGGCTGGGCCCACGGCCTAGCTTTCGCTTCTGTGAGAGTGCTGTCCCGAGTCTCTTCCCGGAGCCAGTCGTCAGCGCGGTGTCTTTTGGCACTGCAGTTCTCTTTCAGTCAAGGAGGCCGTGCGACTGGCAGAGGGAGTCTGCGCAGCAGTGCCTTCGCGAGGCTCTTTGACGACTGGGGCATTCAACCCAGGCAAGCCAGAGAGCAGTACGTTGCCCTTGCTATGAATGTGAAGAGCTTTCTCCAGGGGCCTGTTTAGGCTAAGGTTCCTCAGAAGCCAGGAGCCGCCGTTCCGGCACGGAGAGAAGTTATCCTCCGAAACTGGCGAAGATCTCCTATCCTGTGTGCCCCCAGGAGCTTCGCAGAGTTAAGGCACTCCGTGGTGGAGTATGGCCTCATGGAAACCACTGCACACCCAACTCCCCCGACGTGAAACACTGGAACTTACCTTGAGGCCTGAGGTCACCTTTCGTTCGGCCGGAGCTGAACCTGTGGTGCCGTGGGAGGAATTCCTAGAAAGGGATTGCCAGCACGGTTTTCGCTTTGAGAGAACACGCAGCCTCGGCCCACAACGACAATCCTGCCGTGCAGAGACGTCGGGCCGCTAGTGCTGTTCAGGCAGCTTTGAAGCCAAGCGCAAGGCGCCTCCAAACGGGGAGAAAGCGTACTCTCCCCTCCGCGTCCCACGTTCAAGCTGAATGAGGCAGCAGGTTTCTCGGAAGGCTCTGCCGAGCTATCTAGTACAAGGGAGAGAGTGCCTGCCTCTGCTGAGAAAGGTTTTGACGTGGGGATTGCTGGACAGGCGGAAGAGCGTTCCCCAGGCCGTGCAAAGTTGAGGCCTTGGTGATTCTGGATGGTCCCAAGGGTCCAGAATTGTCCCTGGGAAAGCTGTCCTTTTCCCTCTTTTTCCGGCTGGAAGTACACCTCTGGCATCCGGCTGCCGGTCGGCGACGTCCTGGGGGAGACGCCCTGGTTTCACTTGTGGCGCACACTGGTGTTTCTCAGAAGAGCCCAAATTCCTCCCTGCGGGTGGGTGGGGGGCTTGGCACACCAGCATGGAATGTAAGGCTGTTTAGAACTGCGTACCTTGAGGCCGTGTGAAGGCCGCACGAACGAGAGCTTTCGAGCGAACAGGGCAGCGCTTCGCCATCACCGTTGCACGTTCACGGAGCTTAGTCAAACGAACGCATTTCCTTCCTGGGGCTCCAACACGGCCGAGGAGTTGCAAGGCATACAGTGAGTGCCCTTTGACAGTTGTTACAACGAACGTGAGTGCACAGTGTCTCGTGAAATACCTTCCACGGTTGAAGCATTCCGTTAACGCATGCCCCTCCGCTCCCTCTGGCACTCCGAGGTGTTACTAACGGGGGAAATCTGGACTCTTGCTTGAGGCCGGGGTGGGGCGGCGGGACTCACAATTCTCCTGCCGGCGAGCTCCAGAGCGCTCCTGCTGAAGCTCCCAGCAAGGAACGGAGAGCAGCAGGCCTCGCACGAGTCAACCCAGACTTCTTCTGTCACGAGTCAACTCAGACTTCTTATGTGAGGCCTTCCGGCAGCAAAGAGAAGGTGCGCGCGAGGAGTGTGCTTCAGGCAGCTTAGGACCCGCCACTGTCTCGTCTACCACGGAGGGGAATCAGGTTTGGCCAGGGTCGCCCAGCTTCATACCTGAGCTCCTACAGGTATCCTCAGTGGTTTCTGATTACCTCAAGGAAACACAACGGGAGGAACAGGGCCCTTCCGTGGAGGCCCTTTGGGGCACAGGGACCTCTGCGTGGGATCTACTGGGTAAGTATGGCAGTACCTTAGGTAGGCCTCAGTGACCGAGGCTCTCTGGCTCACGCCTAGCTGTGTAAAGAAGTGTGGCAAACGGACGTACTGCTCCTCAGGCTGGGCCCACGGCCTAGCTTTCGCTTCTGTGAGAGTGCTGTCCCGAGTCTCTTCCCGGAGCCAGTCGTCAGCGCGGTGTCTTTTGGCACTGCAGTTCTCTTTCAGTCAAGGAGGCCGTGCGACTGGCAGAGGGAGTCTGCGCAGCACTGCCTTCGCGAGGCTCTTTGAGGACTGGGGCATTCAACCCAGGCAAGCCAGAGAGCAGTACGTTGCCCTTGCTATGAACGTGAAGAGCTTTCTCCAGGGGCCTGTTTAGGCTAAGGTTCCTCAGAAGCCAGGAGCCGCCGTTCCGGCACGGAGAGAAGTTATCCTGCGAAACTGGCGAACGATCTCCTATCCTGTGTGCCCCCAGGAGCTTCGCAGAGTTAAGGCACTCCGTGGTGGAGTATGGCCTCATGGAAACCACTGCACACCCAACTCCCCCGACGTGAAACACTGGAACTTACCTTGAGGCCTGAGGTCACCTTTCGTTCGGCCGGAGCTGAACCTGTGGTGCCGTGGGAGGAATTCCTAGAAAGGGATTGCCAGCACGGTTTTCGCTTTGAGAGAACACGCAGCCTCGGCCCACAACGACAATCCTGCCGTGCAGAGACGTCGGGCCGCTAGTGCTGTTCAGGCAGCTTTGAAGCCAAGCGCAAGGCGCCTCCAAACGGGGAGAAAGCGTACTCTCCCCTCCGCGTCCCCCGTTCAAGCTGAATGACGCAGCATGTTTCTCGGAAGGCTCTGCCGAGCTATCTAGTACAAGGGAGAGAGTGCCTGCCTCTGCTGAGAAAGGTTTTGACGTGGGGATTGCTGGACGTGAGGAAGAGCGTTCCCCAGGCCGTGCAAAGTTGAGGCCTTGGTGATTCTGGATGGTCCCAAGGGTCCAGAATTGTCCCTGGGAAAGCTGTCCTTTTCCCTCTTTTTCCAGCTGGAAGTACACCTCTGGCATCCGGCTGCCGGTCGGCGACGTCCTGGGGGAGACGCCCTGGTTTCACTTGTGGCGCACACTGGTGTTTCTCAGAAGAGCCCAAATTCCTCCCTGCGGCTGGGTGGGGGGCTTGGCACACCAGCATGGAATGTAAGGCTGTTTAGAACTGCGTACCTTGAGGCCGTGTGAAGGCCGCACGAACGAGAGCTTTCGAGCGAACAGGGCAGCGCTTCGCCATCACCGTTGCACGTTCACGGAGCTTAGTCAAACGAACGCATTTCCTTCCTGGGGCTCCAACACGGCCGAGGAGTTGGAAGGCATACAGTGAGTGCCCTTTGACAGTTGTTACAACGAACGTGAGTGCACAGTGTCTCGTGAAATACCTTCCACGGTTGAAGCATTCCGTTAACGCATGCCCCTCCGCTCCCTCTGGCACTCCGAGGTGTTACTAACGGGGGAAATCTGGACTCTTGCTTGAGGCCGGGGTGGGGCGGCGGGACTCACAATTCTCCTGCCGGCGAGCTCCAGAGCACTCCTGCTGAAGCTCCCAGCAAGGAACGGAGAGCAGCAGGCCTCGCACGAGTCAACCCAGACTTCTTCTGTCACGAGTCAACTCAGACTTCTTATGTGAGGCCTTCCGGCAGCAAAGAGAAGGTGCGCGCGAGGAGTGTGCTTCAGGCAGCTTAGGACCCGCCACTGTCTCGTCTACCACGGAGGGGAATCAGGTTTGGCCAGGGTCGCCCAGCTTCATACCTGAGCTCCTACAGGTATCCTCAGTGGTTTCTGATTACCTCAAGGAAACACAACGGGAGGAACAGGGCCCTTCCGTGGAGGCTCTTTGGGGCACAGGGACCTCTGCGTGGGATCTACTGGGTAAGTATGGCAGTACCTTAGGTAGGCCTCAGTGACCAAGGCTCTCTGGCTCACGCCTAGCTGTGTAAAGAAGTGTGGCAAACGGACGTACTGCTCCTCAGGCTGGGCCCACGGCCTAGCTTTCGCTTCTGTGAGAGTGCTGTCCCGAGTCTCTTCCCGGAGCCAGTCGTCAGCGCGGTGTCTTTTGGCACTGCAGTTCTCTTTCAGTCAAGGAGGCCGTGCGACTGGCAGAGGGAGTCTGCGCAGCAGTGCCTTCGCGAGGCTCTTTGACGACTGGGGCATTCAACCCAGGCAAGCCAGAGAGCAGTACGTTGCCCTTGCTATGAATGTGAAGAGCTTTCTCCAGGGGCCTGTTTAGGCTAAGGTTCCTCAGAAGCCAGGAGCCGCCGTTCCGGCACGGAGAGAAGTCATCCTGAGAAATTGGCGAACGATCTCCTATCCTGTGTGCCCCCAGGAGCTTCGCAGAGTTAAGGCACTCCGTGGTGGAGTATGGCCTCATGGAAACCACTGCACACCCAACTCCCCCGACGTGAAACACTGGAACTTACCTTGAGGCCTGAGGTCACCTTTCGTTCGGCCGGAGCTGAACATGTGGTGCCGTGAGAGGAGTTTCTAGAAAGGGATTGCCAGCACGGTTTTCGCTTTCGGAGAACACGCAGCCTCGGCCCACAACGACAATCCTGCCTTGCAGAGTCGTCGGGCCGCTAGTGCTGTTCAGGCAGCTTTGAAGCCAAGCGCAAGGCGCCTCCAAACGGGGAGAAAGCGTACTCTCCCCTCCGCGTCCCCCGTTCAAGCTGAATGACGCAGCATGTTTCTCGGAAGGCTCTGCCGAGCTATCTAGTACAAGGGAGAGAGTGCCTGCCTCTGCTGAGAAAGGTTTTGACGTGGGGATTGCTGGACGTGAGGAAGAGCGTTCCCCAGGCCGTGCAAAGTTGAGGCCTTGGTGATTCTGGATGGTCCCAAGGGTCCAGAATTGTCCCTGGGAAAGCTGTCCTTTTCCCTCTTTTTCCGGCTGGAAGTACACCTCTGGCATCCGGCTGCCGGTCGGCGACGTCCTGGGGGAGACGCCCTGGTTTCACTTGTGGCGCACACTGGTGTTTCTCAGAAGAGCCCAAATTCCTCCCTGCGGCTGGGTGGGGGGCTTGGCACACCAGCATGGAATGTAAGGCTGTTTAGAACTGCGTACCTTGAGGCCGTGTGAAGGCCGCACGAACGAGAGCTTTCGAGCGAACAGGGCAGCGCTTCGCCATCACCGTTGCACGTTCACGGAGCTTAGTCAAACGAACGCATTTCCTTCCTGGGGCTCCAACACGGCCGAGGAGTTGCAAGGCATACAGTGAGTGCCCTTTGACAGTTGTTACAACGAACGTGAGTGCACAGTGTCTCGTGAAATACCTTCCACGGTTGAAGCATTCCGTTAACGCATGCCCCTCCGCTCCCTCTGGCACTCCGAGGTGTTACTAACGGGGGAAATCTGGACTCTTGCTTGAGGCCGGGGTGGGGCGGCGGGACTCACAATTCTCCTGCCGGCGAGCTCCAGAGCGCTCCTGCTGAAGCTCCCAGCAAGGAACGGAGAGCAGCAGGCCTCGCACGAGTCAACCCAGACTTCTTCTGTCACGAGTCAACTCAGACTTCTTATGTGAGGCCTTCCGGCAGCAAAGAGAAGGTGCGCGCGAGGAGTGTGCTTCAGGCAGCTTAGGACCCGCCACTGTCTCGTCTACCACGGAGGGGAATCAGGTTTGGCCAGGGTCGCCCGGCTTCATACCTGAGCTCCTACAGGTATCCTCAGTGGTTTCTGATTACCTCAAGGAAACACAACGGGAGGAACAGGGCCCTTCCGTGGAGGCTCTTTGGGGCACAGGGACCTCTGCGTGGGATCTCCTGGGTAAGTATGGCAGTACCTTAGGTAGGCCTCAGTGACCAAGGCTCTCTGGCTCACGCCTAGCTGTGTAAAGAAGTGTGGCAAACGGACGTACTGCTCCTCAGGCTGGGCCCACGGCCTAGCTTTCGCTTCTGTGAGAGTGCTGTCCCGAGTCTCTTCCCGGAGCCAGTCGTCAGCGCGGTGTCTTTTGGCACTGCAGTTCTCTTTCAGTCAAGGAGGCCGTGCGACTGGCAGAGGGAGTCTGCGCAGCAGTGCCTTCGCGAGGCTCTTTGATGACTGGGGCATTCAACCCAGGCAAGCCAGAGAGCAGTACGTTGCCCTTGCTATGAATGTGAGGAGCTTTCTCCAGGGGCCTGTTTAGGCTAAGGTTCCTCAGAAGCCAGGAGCCGCCGTTTCAGCACGGAGAGAAGTCATCCTGAGAAATTGGCGAACGATCTCCTATCCTGTGTGCCCCCAGGAGCTTCGCAGAGTTAAGGCACTCCGTGGTGGAGTATGGCCTCATGGAAACCACTGCACACCCAACTCCCCCGACGTGAAACACTGGAACTTACCTTGAGGCCTGAGGTCACCTTTCGTTCGGCCGGAGCTGAACCTGGGGTGCCGTGGGAGGAGTTTCTAGAAAGGGATTGCCAGCACGGTTTTCGCTTTCGGAGAACACGCAGCCTCGGCCCACAACGACAATCCTGCCTTGCAGAGTCGTCGGGCCGCTAGTGCTGTTCAGGCAGCTTTGAAGCCAAGCGCAAGGCGCCTCCAAACGGGGAGAAAGCGTACTCTCCCCTCCGCGTCCCCCGTTCAAGCTGAATGACGCAGCATGTTTCTCGGAAGGCTCTGCCGAGCTATCTAGTACAAGGGAGAGAGTGCCTGCCTCTGCTGAGAAAGGTTTTGACGTGGGGATTGCTGGACGTGAGGAAGAGCGTTCCCCAGGCCGTGCAAAGTTGAGGCCTTGGTGATTCTGGATGGTCCCAAGGGTCCAGAATTGTCCCTGGGAAAGCTGTCCTTTTCCCTCTTTTTCCGGCTGGAAGTACACCTCTGGCATCCGGCTGCCGGTCGGCGACGTCCTGGGGGAGACGCCCTGGTTCCACTTGTGGCGCACACTGGTGTTTCTCAGAAGAGCCCAAATTCCTCCCTGCGGGTGGGTGGGGGGCTTGGCACACCAGCATGGAATGTAAGGCTGTTTAGAACTGCGTACCTTGAGGCCGTGTGAAGGCCGCACGAACGAGAGCTTTCGAGCGAACAGGGCAGCGCTTCGCCATCACCGTTGCACGTTCACGGAGCTTAGTCAAACGAACGCATTTCCTTCCTGGGGCTCCAACACGGCCGAGGAGTTGCAAGGCATACAGTGAGTGCCCTTTGACAGTTGTTACAACGAACGTGAGTGCACAGTGTCTCGTGAAATACCTTCCACGGTTGAAGCATTCCGTTAACGCATGCCCCTCCGCTCCCTCTGGCACTCCGAGGTGTTACTAACGGGGGAAATCTGGACTCTTGCTTGAGGCCGGGGTGGGGCGGCGGGACTCACAATTCTCCTGCCGGCGAGCTCCAGAGCGCTCCTGCTGAAGCTCCCAGCAAGGAACGGAGAGCAGCAGGCCTCGCACGAGTCAACCCAGACTTCTTCTGTCACGAGTCAACTCAGACTTCTTATGTGAGGCCTTCCGGCAGCAAAGAGAAGGTGCGCGCGAGGAGTGTGCTTCAGGCAGCTTAGGACCCGCCACTGTCTCGTCTACCACGGAGGGGAATCAGGTTTGGCCAGGGTCGCCCAGCTTCATACCTGAGCTCCTACAGGTATCCTCAGTGGTTTCTGATTACCTCAAGGAAACACAACGGGAGGAACAGGGCCCTTCCGCGGAGGCTCTTTGGGGCACAGGGACCTCTGCGTGGGATCTACTGGGTAAGTATGGCAGTACCTTAGGTAGGCCTCAGTGACCAAGGCTCTCTGGCTCACGCCTAGCTGTGTAAAGAAGTGTGGCAAACGGACGTACTGCTCCTCAGGCTGGGCCCACGGCCTAGCTTTCGCTTCTGTGAGAGTGCTGTCCCGAGTCTCTTCCCGGAGCCAGTCGTCAGCGCGGTGTCTTTTGGCACTGCAGTTCTCTTTCAGTCAAGGAGGCCGTGCGACTGGCAGAGGGAGTCTGCGCAGCACTGCCTTCGCGAGGCTCTTTGACGACTGGGGCATTCAACCCAGGCAAGCCAGAGAGCAGTACGTTGCCCTTGCTATGAATGTGAAGAGCTTTCTCCAGGGGCCTGTTTAGGCTAAGGTTCCTCAGAAGCCAGGAGCCGCCGTTCCGGCACGGAGAGAAGTCATCCTGAGAAATTGGCGAACGATCTCCTATCCTGTGTGCCCCCAGGAGCTTCGCAGAGTTAAGGCACTCCGTGGTGGAGTATGGCCTCATGGAAACCACTGCACACCCAACTCCCCCGACGTGAAACACTGGAACTTACCTTGAGGCCTGAGGTCACCTTTCGTTCGGCCGGAGCTGAACATGTGGTGCCGTGAGAGGAGTTTCTAGAAAGGGATTGCCAGCACGGTTTTCGCTTTCGGAGAACACGCAGCCTCGGCCCACAACGACAATCCTGCCTTGCAGAGTCGTCGGTCCGCTAGTGCTGTTCAGGCAGCTTTGAAGCCAAGCGCAAGGCGCCTCCAAACGGGGAGAAAGCGTACTCTCCCCTCCGCGTCCCCCGTTCAAGCTGAATGACGCAGCATGTTTCTCGGAAGGCTCTGCCGAGCTATCTAGTACAAGGGAGAGAGTGCCTGCCTCTGCTGAGAAAGGCTTTGACGTGGGGATTGCTGGACGTGAGGAAGAGCGTTCCCCAGGCCGTGCAAAGTTGAGGCCTTGGTGATTCTGGATGGTCCCAAGGGTCCAGAATTGTCCCTGGGAAAGCTGTCCTTTTCCCTCTTTTTCCGGCTGGAAGTACACCTCTGGCATCCGGCTGCCGGTCGGCGACGTCCTGGGGGAGACGCCCTGGTTTCACTTGTGGCGCACACTGGTGTTTCTCAGAAGAGCCCAAATTCCTCCCTGCGGGTGGGTGGGGGGCTTGGCACACCAGCATGGAATGTAAGGCTGTTTAGAACTGCGTACCTTGAGGCCGTGTGAAGGCCGCACGAACGAGAGCTTTCGAGCGAACAGGGCAGCGCTTCGCCATCACCGTTGCACGTTCACGGAGCTTAGTCAAACGAACGCATTTCCTTCCTGGGGCTCCAACACGGCCGAGGAGTTGGAAGGCATACAGTGAGTGCCCTTTGACAGTTGTTACAACGAACGTGAGTGCACAGTGTCTCGTGAAATACCTTCCACGGTTGAAGCATTCCGTTAACGCATGCCCCTCCGCTCCCTCTGGCACTCCGAGGTGTTACTAACGGGGGAAATCTGGACTCTTGCTTGAGGCCGGGGTGGGGCGGCGGGACTCACAATTCTCCTGCCGGCGAGCTCCAGAGCGCTCCTGCTGAAGCTCCCAGCAAGGAACGGAGAGCAGCAGGCCTCGCACGAGTCAACCCAGACTTCTTCTGTCACGAGTCAACTCAGACTTCTTCTGTGAGGCCTTCCGGCAGCAAAGAGAAGGTGCGTGCGAGGAGTGTGCTTCAGGCAGCTTAGGACCCGCCACTGTCTCGTCTACCACGGAGGGGAATCAGGTTTGGCCAGGGTCGCCCAGCTTCATACCTGAGCTCCTACAGGTATCCTCAGTGGTTTCTGATTACCTCAAGGAAACACAACGGGAGGAACAGGGCCCTTCCGTGGAGGCTCTTTGGGGCACAGGGACCTCTGCGTGGGATCTACTGGGTAAGTATGGCAGTACCTTAGGTAGGCCTCAGTGACCAAGGCTCTCTGGCTCACGCCTAGCTGTGTAAAGAAGTGTGGCAAACGGACGTACTGCTCCTCAGGCTGGGCCCACGGCCTAGCTTTCGCTTCTGTGAGAGTGCTGTCCCGAGTCTCTTCCCGGAGCCAGTCGTCAGCGCGGTGTCTTTTGGCACTGCAGTTCTCTTTCAGTCAAGGAGGCCGTGCGACTGGCAGAGGGAGTCTGCGCAGCAGTGCCTTCGCGAGGCTCTTTGATGACTGGGGCATTCAACCCAGGCAAGCCAGAGAGCAGTACGTTGCCCTTGCTATGAATGTGAGGAGCTTTCTCCAGGGGCCTGTTTAGGCTAAGGTTCCTCAGAAGCCAGGAGCCGCTGTTTCGGCACGGAGAGAAGTCATCCTGAGAAATTGGCGAACGATCTCCTACCCTGTGTGCCCCCAGGAGCTTCGCAGAGTTAAGGCACTCCGTGGTGGAGTATGGCCTCATGGAAACCACTGCACACCCAACTCCCCCGACGTGAAACACTGGAACTTACCTTGAGGCCTGAGGTCACCTTTCGTTCGGCCGGAGCTGAACCTGTGGTGCCGTGGGAGGAATTCCTAGAAAGGGATTGCCAGCACGGTTTTCGCTTTGAGAGAACACGCAGCCTCGGCCCACAACGACAATCCTGCCGTGCAGAGACGTCGGGCCGCTAGTGCTGTTCAGGCAGCTTTGAAGCCAAGCGCAAGGCGCCTCCAAACGGGGAGAAAGCGTACTCTCCCCTCCGCGTCCCCCGTTCAAGCTGAATGAGGCAGCAGGTTTCTCGGAAGGCTCTGCCGAGCTATCTAGTACAAGGGAGAGAGTGCCTGCCTCTGCTGAGAAAGGTTTTGACGTGGGGATTGCTGGACGTGAGGAAGAGCGTTCCCCAGGCCGTGCAAAGTTGAGGCCTTGGTGATTCTGGATGGTCCCAAGGGTCCAGAATTGTCCCTGGGAAAGCTGTCCTTTTCCCTCTTTTTCCGGCTGGAAGTACACCTCTGGCATCCGGCTGCCGGTCGGCGACGTCCTGGGGGAGACGCCCTGGTTTCACTTGTGGCGCACACTGGTGTTTCTCAGAAGAGCCCAAATTCCTCCCTGCGGGTGGGTGGGGGGCTTGGCACACCAGCATGGAATGTAAGGCTGTTTAGAACTGCGTACCTTGAGGCCGTGTGAAGGCCGCACGAACGAGAGCTTTCGAGCGAACAGGGCAGCGCTTCGCCATCACCGTTGCACGTTCACGGAGCTTAGTCAAACGAACGCATTTCCTTCCTGGGGCTCCAACACGGCCGAGGAGTTGCAAGGCATACAGTGAGTGCCCTTTGACAGTTGTTACAACGAACGTGAGTGCACAGTGTCTCGTGAAATACCTTCCACGGTTGAAGCATTCCGTTAACGCATGCCCCTCCGCTCCCTCTGGCACTCCGAGGTGTTACTAACGGGGGAAACCTGGACTTTTGCTTGAGGCCGGGGTGGGGCGGCGGGACTCACAATTCTCCTGCCGGCGAGCTCCAGAGCGCTCCTGCTGAAGCTCCCAGCAAGGAACGGAGAGCAGCAGGCCTCGCACGAGTCAACCCAGACTTCTTCTGTCACGAGTCAACTCAGACTTCTTATGTGAGGCCTTCCGGCAGCAAAGAGAAGGTGCGCGCGAGGAGTGTGCTTCAGGCAGCTTAGGACCCGCCACTGTCTCGTCTACCACGGAGGGGAATCAGGTTTGGCCAGGGTCGCCCAGCTTCATACCTGAGCTCCTACAGGTATCCTCAGTGGTTTCTGATTACCTCAAGGAAACACAACGGGAGGAACAGGGCCCTTCCGTGGAGGCCCTTTGGGGCACAGGGACCTCTGCGTGGGATCTACTGGGTAAGTATGGCAGTACCTTAGGTAGGCCTCAGTGACCAAGGCTCTCTGGCTCACGCCTAGCTGTGTAAAGAAGTGTGGCAAACGTACGTACTGCTCCTCAGGCTGGGCCCACGGCCTAGCTTTCGCTTCTGTGAGAGTGCTGTCCCGAGTCTCTTCCCGGAGCCAGTCGTCAGCGCGGTGTCTTTTGGCACTGCAGTTCTCTTTCAGTCAAGGAGGCCGTGCGACTGGCAGAGGGAGTCTGCGCAGCAGTGCCTTCGCGAGGCTCTTTGACGACTGGGGCATTCAACCCAGGCAAGCCAGAGAGCAGTACGTTGCCCTTGCTATGAATGTGAGGAGCTTTCTCCAGGGGCCTGTTTAGGCTAAGGTTCCTCAGAAGGCAGGAGCCGCCGTTCCGGCACGGAGAGAAGTCATCCTGAGAAATTGGCGAACGATCTCCTATCCTGTGTGCCCCCAGGAGCTTCGCAGAGTTAAGGCACTCCGTGGTGGAGTATGGCCTCATGGAAACCACTGCACACCCAACTCCCCCGACGTGAAACACTGGAACTTACCTTGAGGCCTGAGGTCACCTTTCGTTCGGCCGGAGCTGAACCTGGGGTGCCGTGGGAGGAGTTCCTAGAAAGGGATTGCCAGCACGGTTTTCGCTTTGGGAGAACACGCAGCCTCGGCCCACAACGACAATCCTGCCGTGCAGAGACGTCGGGCCGCTAGTGCTGTTCAGGCAGCTTTGAAGCCAAGCACAAGGCGCCTCCAAACGGGGAGAAAGCGTACTCTCCCCTCCGCGTCCCACGTTCAAGCTGAATGAGGCAGCATGTTTCTCGGAAGGCTCTGCCGAGCTATCTAGTACAAGGGAGAGAGTGCCTGCCTCTGCTGAGAAAGGTTTTGACGTGGGGATTGCTGGACAGGCGGAAGAGCGTTCCCCAGGCCGTGCAAAGTTGAGGCCTTGGTGATTCTGGATGGTCCCAAGGGTCCAGAATTGTCCCTGGGAAAGCTGTCCTTTTCCCTCTTTTTCCGGCTGGAAGTACACCTCTGGCATCCGGCTGCCGGTCGGCGACGTCCTGGGAGAGACGCCCTGGTTTCACTTGTGGCGCACACTGGTGTTTCTCAGAAGAGCCCAAATTCCTCCCTGCGGGTGGGTGGGGGGCTTGGCACACCAGCATGGAATGTAAGGCTGTTTAGAACTGCGTACCTTGAGGCCGTGTGAAGGCCGCACGAACGAGAGCTTTCGAGCGAACAGGGCAGCGCTTCGCCATCACCGTTGCACGTTCACGGAGCTTAGTCAAACGAACGCATTTCCTTCCTGGGGCTCCAACACGGCCGAGGAGTTGCAAGGCATACAGTGAGTGCCCTTTGACAGTTGTTACAACGAACGTGAGTGCACAGTGTCTCGTGAAATACCTTCCACGGTTGAAGCATTCCGTTAACACATGCCCCTCCGCTCCCTCTGGCACTCCGAGGTGTTACTAACGGGGGAAATCTGGACTCTTGCTTGAGGCCGGGGTGGGGCGGCGGGACTCACAATTCTCCTGCCGGCGAGCTCCAGAGCGCTCCTGCTGAAGCTCCCAGCAAGGAACGGAGAGCAGCAGGCCTCGCACGAGTCAACCCAGACTTCTTCTGTCACGAGTCAACTCAGACTTCTTATGTGAGGCCTTCCGGCAGCAAAGAGAAGGTGCGCGCGAGGAGTGTGCTTCAGGCAGCTTAGGACCCGCCACTGTCTCGTCTACCACGGAGGGGAATCAGGTTTGGCCAGGGTCGCCCAGCTTCATACCTGAGCTCCTACAGGTATCCTCAGTGGTTTCTGATTACCTCAAGGAAACACAACGGGAGGAACAGGGCCCTTCCGTGGAGGCCCTTTGGGGCACAGGGACCTCTGCGTGGGATCTACTGGGTAAGTATGGCAGTACCTTAGGTAGGCCTCAGTGACCAAAGCTCTCTGGCTCACGCCTAGCTGTGTAAAGAAGTGTGGCAAACGTACGTACTGCTCCTCAGGCTGGGCCCACGGCCTAGCTTTCGCTTCTGTGAGAGTGCTGTCCCGAGTCTCTTCCCGGAGCCAGTCGTCAGCGCGGTGTCTTTTGGCACTGCAGTTCTCTTTCAGTCAAGGAGGCCGTGCGACTGGCAGAGGGAGTCTGCGCAGCAGTGCCTTCGCGAGGCTCTTTGACGACTGGGGCATTCAACCCAGGCAAGCCAGAGAGCAGTACGTTGCCCTTGCTATGAATGTGAAGAGCTTTCTCCAGGGGCCTGTTTAGGCTAAGGTTCCTCAGAAGCCAGGAGCCGCCGTTCCGGCACGGAGAGAAGTTATCCTCCGAAACTGGCGAAGATCTCCTATCCTGTGTGCCCCCAGGAGCTTCGCAGAGTTAAGGCACTCCGTGGTGGAGTATGGCCTCATGGAAACCACTGCACACCCAACTCCCCCGACGTGAAACACTGGAACTTACCTTGAGGCCTGAGGTCACCTTTCGTTCGGCCGGAGCTGAACCTGTGGTGCCGTGGGAGGAATTCCTAGAAAGGGATTGCCAGCACGGTTTTCGCTTTGAGAGAACACGCAGCCTCGGCCCACAACGACAATCCTGCCGTGCAGAGACGTCGGGCCGCTAGTGCTGTTCAGGCAGCTTTGAAGCCAAGCGCAAGGCGCCTCCAAACGGGGAGAAAGCGTACTCTCCCCTCCGCGTCCCACGTTCAAGCTGAATGAGGCAGCAGGTTTCTCGGAAGGCTCTGCCGAGCTATCTAGTACAAGGGAGAGAGTGCCTGCCTCTGCTGAGAAAGGTTTTGACGTGGGGATTGCTGGACAGGCGGAAGAGCGTTCCCCAGGCCGTGCAAAGTTGAGGCCTTGGTGATTCTGGATGGTCCCAAGGGTCCAGAATTGTCCCTGGGAAAGCTGTCCTTTTCCCTCTTTTTCCGGCTGGAAGTACACCTCTGGCATCCGGCTGCCGGTCGGCGACGTCCTGGGGGAGACGCCCTGGTTTCACTTGTGGCGCACACTGGTGTTTCTCAGAAGAGCCCAAATTCCTCCCTGCGGCTGGGTGGGGGGCTTGGCACACCAGCATGGAATGTAAGGCTGTTTAGAACTGCGTACCTTGAGGCCGTGTGAAGGCCGCACGAACGAGAGCTTTCGAGCGAACAGGGCAGCGCTTCGCCATCACCGTTGCACGTTCACGGAGCTTAGTCAAACGAACGCATTTCCTTCCTGGGGCTCCAACACGGCCGAGGAGTTGCAAGGCATACAGTGAGTGCCCTTTGACAGTTGTTACAACGAACGTGAGTGCACAGTGTCTCGTGAAATACCTTCCACGGTTGAAGCATTCCGTTAACGCATGCCCCTCCGCTCCCTCTGGCACTCCGAGGTGTTACTAACGGGGGAAATCTGGACTCTTGCTTGAGGCCGGGGTGGGGCGGCGGGACTCACAATTCTCCTGCCGGCGAGCTCCAGAGCGCTCCTGCTGAAGCTCCCAGCAAGGAACGGAGAGCAGCAGGCCTCGCACGAGTCAACCCAGACTTCTTCTGTCACGAGTCAACTCAGACTTCTTATGTGAGGCCTTCCGGCAGCAAAGAGAAGGTGCGCGCGAGGAGTGTGCTTCAGGCAGCTTAGGACCCGCCACTGTCTCGTCTACCACGGAGGGGAATCAGGTTTGGCCAGGGTCGCCCAGCTTCATACCTGAGCTCCTACAGGTATCCTCAGTGGTTTCTGATTACCTCAAGGAAACACAACGGGAGGAACAGGGCCCTTCCGTGGAGGCCCTTTGGGGCACAGGGACCTCTGCGTGGGATCTACTGGGTAAGTATGGCAGTACCTTAGGTAGGCCTCAGTGACCGAGGCTCTCTGGCTCACGCCTAGCTGTGTAAAGAAGTGTGGCAAACGTACGTACTGCTCCTCAGGCTGGGCCCACGGCCTAGCTTTCGCTTCTGTGAGAGTGCTGTCCCGAGTCTCTTCCCGGAGCCAGTCGTCAGCGCGGTGTCTTTTGGCACTGCAGTTCTCTTTCAGTCAAGGAGGCCGTGCGACTGGCAGAGGGAGTCTGCGCAGCACTGCCTTCGCGAGGCTCTTTGAGGACTGGGGCATTCAACCCAGGCAAGCCAGAGAGCAGTACGTTGCCCTTGCTATGAACGTGAAGAGCTTTCTCCAGGGGCCTGTTTAGGCTAAGGTTCCTCAGAAGCCAGGAGCCGCCGTTCCGGCACGGAGAGAAGTTATCCTGCGAAACTGGCGAACGATCTCCTATCCTGTGTGCCCCCAGGAGCTTCGCAGAGTTAAGGCACTCCGTGGTGGAGTATGGCCTCATGGAAACCACTGCACACCCAACTCCCCCGACGTGAAACACTGGAACTTACCTTGAGGCCTGAGGTCACCTTTCGTTCGGCCGGAGCTGAACCTGTGGTGCCGTGGGAGGAATTCCTAGAAAGGGATTGCCAGCACGGTTTTCGCTTTGAGAGAACACGCAGCCTCGGCCCACAACGACAATCCTGCCGTGCAGAGACGTCGGGCCGCTAGTGCTGTTCAGGCAGCTTTGAAGCCAAGCGCAAGGCGCCTCCAAACGGGGAGAAAGCGTACTCTCCCCTCCGCGTCCCCCGTTCAAGCTGAATGACGCAGCATGTTTCTCGGAAGGCTCTGCCGAGCTATCTAGTACAAGGGAGAGAGTGCCTGCCTCTGCTGAGAAAGGTTTTGACGTGGGGATTGCTGGACGTGAGGAAGAGCGTTCCCCAGGCCGTGCAAAGTTGAGGCCTTGGTGATTCTGGATGGTCCCAAGGGTCCAGAATTGTCCCTGGGAAAGCTGTCCTTTTCCCTCTTTTTCCAGCTGGAAGTACACCTCTGGCATCCGGCTGCCGGTCGGCGACGTCCTGGGGGAGACGCCCTGGTTTCACTTGTGGCGCACACTGGTGTTTCTCAGAAGAGCCCAAATTCCTCCCTGCGGCTGGGTGGGGGGCTTGGCACACCAGCATGGAATGTAAGGCTGTTTAGAACTGCGTACCTTGAGGCCGTGTGAAGGCCGCACGAACGAGAGCTTTCGAGCGAACAGGGCAGCGCTTCGCCATCACCGTTGCACGTTCACGGAGCTTAGTCAAACGAACGCATTTCCTTCCTGGGGCTCCAACACGGCCGAGGAGTTGGAAGGCATACAGTGAGTGCCCTTTGACAGTTGTTACAACGAACGTGAGTGCACAGTGTCTCGTGAAATACCTTCCACGGTTGAAGCATTCCGTTAACGCATGCCCCTCCGCTCCCTCTGGCACTCCGAGGTGTTACTAACGGGGGAAATCTGGACTCTTGCTTGAGGCCGGGGTGGGGCGGCGGGACTCACAATTCTCCTGCCGGCGAGCTCCAGAGCACTCCTGCTGAAGCTCCCAGCAAGGAACGGAGAGCAGCAGGCCTCGCACGAGTCAACCCAGACTTCTTCTGTCACGAGTCAACTCAGACTTCTTATGTGAGGCCTTCCGGCAGCAAAGAGAAGGTGCGCGCGAGGAGTGTGCTTCAGGCAGCTTAGGACCCGCCACTGTCTCGTCTACCACGGAGGGGAATCAGGTTTGGCCAGGGTCGCCCAGCTTCATACCTGAGCTCCTACAGGTATCCTCAGTGGTTTCTGATTACCTCAAGGAAACACAACGGGAGGAACAGGGCCCTTCCGTGGAGGCTCTTTGGGGCACAGGGACCTCTGCGTGGGATCTACTGGGTAAGTATGGCAGTACCTTAGGTAGGCCTCAGTGACCAAGGCTCTCTGGCTCACGCCTAGCTGTGTAAAGAAGTGTGGCAAACGGACGTACTGCTCCTCAGGCTGGGCCCACGGCCTAGCTTTCGCTTCTGTGAGAGTGCTGTCCCGAGTCTCTTCCCGGAGCCAGTCGTCAGCGCGGTGTCTTTTGGCACTGCAGTTCTCTTTCAGTCAAGGAGGCCGTGCGACTGGCAGAGGGAGTCTGCGCAGCAGTGCCTTCGCGAGGCTCTTTGACGACTGGGGCATTCAACCCAGGCAAGCCAGAGAGCAGTACGTTGCCCTTGCTATGAATGTGAAGAGCTTTCTCCAGGGGCCTGTTTAGGCTAAGGTTCCTCAGAAGCCAGGAGCCGCCGTTCCGGCACGGAGAGAAGTCATCCTGAGAAATTGGCGAACGATCTCCTATCCTGTGTGCCCCCAGGAGCTTCGCAGAGTTAAGGCACTCCGTGGTGGAGTATGGCCTCATGGAAACCACTGCACACCCAACTCCCCCGACGTGAAACACTGGAACTTACCTTGAGGCCTGAGGTCACCTTTCGTTCGGCCGGAGCTGAACATGTGGTGCCGTGAGAGGAGTTTCTAGAAAGGGATTGCCAGCACGGTTTTCGCTTTCGGAGAACACGCAGCCTCGGCCCACAACGACAATCCTGCCTTGCAGAGTCGTCGGGCCGCTAGTGCTGTTCAGGCAGCTTTGAAGCCAAGCGCAAGGCGCCTCCAAACGGGGAGAAAGCGTACTCTCCCCTCCGCGTCCCCCGTTCAAGCTGAATGACGCAGCATGTTTCTCGGAAGGCTCTGCCGAGCTATCTAGTACAAGGGAGAGAGTGCCTGCCTCTGCTGAGAAAGGTTTTGACGTGGGGATTGCTGGACGTGAGGAAGAGCGTTCCCCAGGCCGTGCAAAGTTGAGGCCTTGGTGATTCTGGATGGTCCCAAGGGTCCAGAATTGTCCCTGGGAAAGCTGTCCTTTTCCCTCTTTTTCCGGCTGGAAGTACACCTCTGGCATCCGGCTGCCGGTCGGCGACGTCCTGGGGGAGACGCCCTGGTTTCACTTGTGGCGCACACTGGTGTTTCTCAGAAGAGCCCAAATTCCTCCCTGCGGCTGGGTGGGGGGCTTGGCACACCAGCATGGAATGTAAGGCTGTTTAGAACTGCGTACCTTGAGGCCGTGTGAAGGCCGCACGAACGAGAGCTTTCGAGCGAACAGGGCAGCGCTTCGCCATCACCGTTGCACGTTCACGGAGCTTAGTCAAACGAACGCATTTCCTTCCTGGGGCTCCAACACGGCCGAGGAGTTGCAAGGCATACAGTGAGTGCCCTTTGACAGTTGTTACAACGAACGTGAGTGCACAGTGTCTCGTGAAATACCTTCCACGGTTGAAGCATTCCGTTAACGCATGCCCCTCCGCTCCCTCTGGCACTCCGAGGTGTTACTAACGGGGGAAATCTGGACTCTTGCTTGAGGCCGGGGTGGGGCGGCGGGACTCACAATTCTCCTGCCGGCGAGCTCCAGAGCGCTCCTGCTGAAGCTCCCAGCAAGGAACGGAGAGCAGCAGGCCTCGCACGAGTCAACCCAGACTTCTTCTGTCACGAGTCAACTCAGACTTCTTATGTGAGGCCTTCCGGCAGCAAAGAGAAGGTGCGCGCGAGGAGTGTGCTTCAGGCAGCTTAGGACCCGCCACTGTCTCGTCTACCACGGAGGGGAATCAGGTTTGGCCAGGGTCGCCCGGCTTCATACCTGAGCTCCTACAGGTATCCTCAGTGGTTTCTGATTACCTCAAGGAAACACAACGGGAGGAACAGGGCCCTTCCGTGGAGGCTCTTTGGGGCACAGGGACCTCTGCGTGGGATCTCCTGGGTAAGTACGGCAGTACCTTAGGTAGGCCTCAGTGACCAAGGCTCTCTGGCTCACGCCTAGCTGTGTAAAGAAGTGTGGCAAACGGACGTACTGCTCCTCAGGCTGGGCCCACGGCCTAGCTTTCGCTTCTGTGAGAGTGCTGTCCCGAGTCTCTTCCCGGAGCCAGTCGTCAGCGCGGTGTCTTTTGGCACTGCAGTTCTCTTTCAGTCAAGGAGGCCGTGCGACTGGCAGAGGGAGTCTGCGCAGCAGTGCCTTCGCGAGGCTCTTTGATGACTGGGGCATTCAACCCAGGCAAGCCAGAGAGCAGTACGTTGCCCTTGCTATGAATGTGAGGAGCTTTCTCCAGGGGCCTGTTTAGGCTAAGGTTCCTCAGAAGCCAGGAGCCGCCGTTTCAGCACGGAGAGAAGTCATCCTGAGAAATTGGCGAACGATCTCCTATCCTGTGTGCCCCCAGGAGCTTCGCAGAGTTAAGGCACTCCGTGGTGGAGTATGGCCTCATGGAAACCACTGCACACCCAACTCCCCCGACGTGAAACACTGGAACTTACCTTGAGGCCTGAGGTCACCTTTCGTTCGGCCGGAGCTGAACCTGGGGTGCCGTGGGAGGAGTTTCTAGAAAGGGATTGCCAGCACGGTTTTCGCTTTCGGAGAACACGCAGCCTCGGCCCACAACGACAATCCTGCCTTGCAGAGTCGTCGGGCCGCTAGTGCTGTTCAGGCAGCTTTGAAGCCAAGCGCAAGGCGCCTCCAAACGGGGAGAAAGCGTACTCTCCCCTCCGCGTCCCCCGTTCAAGCTGAATGACGCAGCATGTTTCTCGGAAGGCTCTGCCGAGCTATCTAGTACAAGGGAGAGAGTGCCTGCCTCTGCTGAGAAAGGTTTTGACGTGGGGATTGCTGGACGTGAGGAAGAGCGTTCCCCAGGCCGTGCAAAGTTGAGGCCTTGGTGATTCTGGATGGTCCCAAGGGTCCAGAATTGTCCCTGGGAAAGCTGTCCTTTTCCCTCTTTTTCCGGCTGGAAGTACACCTCTGGCATCCGGCTGCCGGTCGGCGACGTCCTGGGGGAGACGCCCTGGTTCCACTTGTGGCGCACACTGGTGTTTCTCAGAAGAGCCCAAATTCCTCCCTGCGGGTGGGTGGGGGGCTTGGCACACCAGCATGGAATGTAAGGCTGTTTAGAACTGCGTACCTTGAGGCCGTGTGAAGGCCGCACGAACGAGAGCTTTCGAGCGAACAGGGCAGCGCTTCGCCATCACCGTTGCACGTTCACGGAGCTTAGTCAAACGAACGCATTTCCTTCCTGGGGCTCCAACACGGCCGAGGAGTTGCAAGGCATACAGTGAGTGCCCTTTGACAGTTGTTACAACGAACGTGAGTGCACAGTGTCTCGTGAAATACCTTCCACGGTTGAAGCATTCCGTTAACGCATGCCCCTCCGCTCCCTCTGGCACTCCGAGGTGTTACTAACGGGGGAAATCTGGACTCTTGCTTGAGGCCGGGGTGGGGCGGCGGGACTCACAATTCTCCTGCCGGCGAGCTCCAGAGCGCTCCTGCTGAAGCTCCCAGCAAGGAACGGAGAGCAGCAGGCCTCGCACGAGTCAACCCAGACTTCTTCTGTCACGAGTCAACTCAGACTTCTTATGTGAGGCCTTCCGGCAGCAAAGAGAAGGTGCGCGCGAGGAGTGTGCTTCAGGCAGCTTAGGACCCGCCACTGTCTCGTCTACCACGGAGGGGAATCAGGTTTGGCCAGGGTCGCCCAGCTTCATACCTGAGCTCCTACAGGTATCCTCAGTGGTTTCTGATTACCTCAAGGAAACACAACGGGAGGAACAGGGCCCTTCCGCGGAGGCTCTTTGGGGCACAGGGACCTCTGCGTGGGATCTACTGGGTAAGTATGGCAGTACCTTAGGTAGGCCTCAGTGACCAAGGCTCTCTGGCTCACGCCTAGCTGTGTAAAGAAGTGTGGCAAACGGACGTACTGCTCCTCAGGCTGGGCCCACGGCCTAGCTTTCGCTTCTGTGAGAGTGCTGTCCCGAGTCTCTTCCCGGAGCCAGTCGTCAGCGCGGTGTCTTTTGGCACTGCAGTTCTCTTTCAGTCAAGGAGGCCGTGCGACTGGCAGAGGGAGTCTGCGCAGCAGTGCCTTCGCGAGGCTCTTTGACGACTGGGGCATTCAACCCAGGCAAGCCAGAGAGCAGTACGTTGCCCTTGCTATGAATGTGAAGAGCTTTCTCCAGGGGCCTGTTTAGGCTAAGGTTCCTCAGAAGCCAGGAGCCGCCGTTCCGGCACGGAGAGAAGTCATCCTGAGAAATTGGCGAACGATCTCCTATCCTGTGTGCCCCCAGGAGCTTCGCAGAGTTAAGGCACTCCGTGGTGGAGTATGGCCTCATGGAAACCACTGCACACCCAACTCCCCCGACGTGAAACACTGGAACTTACCTTGAGGCCTGAGGTCACCTTTCGTTCGGCCGGAGCTGAACATGTGGTGCCGTGAGAGGAGTTTCTAGAAAGGGATTGCCAGCACGGTTTTCGCTTTCGGAGAACACGCAGCCTCGGCCCACAACGACAATCCTGCCTTGCAGAGTCGTCGGTCCGCTAGTGCTGTTCAGGCAGCTTTGAAGCCAAGCGCAAGGCGCCTCCAAACGGGGAGAAAGCGTACTCTCCCCTCCGCGTCCCCCGTTCAAGCTGAATGACGCAGCATGTTTCTCGGAAGGCTCTGCCGAGCTATCTAGTACAAGGGAGAGAGTGCCTGCCTCTGCTGAGAAAGGCTTTGACGTGGGGATTGCTGGACGTGAGGAAGAGCGTTCCCCAGGCCGTGCAAAGTTGAGGCCTTGGTGATTCTGGATGGTCCCAAGGGTCCAGAATTGTCCCTGGGAAAGCTGTCCTTTTCCCTCTTTTTCCGGCTGGAAGTACACCTCTGGCATCCGGCTGCCGGTCGGCGACGTCCTGGGGGAGACGCCCTGGTTTCACTTGTGGCGCACACTGGTGTTTCTCAGAAGAGCCCAAATTCCTCCCTGCGGGTGGGTGGGGGGCTTGGCACACCAGCATGGAATGTAAGGCTGTTTAGAACTGCGTACCTTGAGGCCGTGTGAAGGCCGCACGAACGAGAGCTTTCGAGCGAACAGGGCAGCGCTTCGCCATCACCGTTGCACGTTCACGGAGCTTAGTCAAACGAACGCATTTCCTTCCTGGGGCTCCAACACGGCCGAGGAGTTGGAAGGCATACAGTGAGTGCCCTTTGACAGTTGTTACAACGAACGTGAGTGCACAGTGTCTCGTGAAATACCTTCCACGGTTGAAGCATTCCGTTAACGCATGCCCCTCCGCTCCCTCTGGCACTCCGAGGTGTTACTAACGGGGGAAATCTGGACTCTTGCTTGAGGCCGGGGTGGGGCGGCGGGACTCACAATTCTCCTGCCGGCGAGCTCCAGAGCGCTCCTGCTGAAGCTCCCAGCAAGGAACGGAGAGCAGCAGGCCTCGCACGAGTCAACCCAGACTTCTTCTGTCACGAGTCAACTCAGACTTCTTCTGTGAGGCCTTCCGGCAGCAAAGAGAAGGTGCGTGCGAGGAGTGTGCTTCAGGCAGCTTAGGACCCGCCACTGTCTCGTCTACCACGGAGGGGAATCAGGTTTGGCCAGGGTCGCCCAGCTTCATACCTGAGCTCCTACAGGTATCCTCAGTGGTTTCTGATTACCTCAAGGAAACACAACGGGAGGAACAGGGCCCTTCCGTGGAGGCTCTTTGGGGCACAGGGACCTCTGCGTGGGATCTACTGGGTAAGTATGGCAGTACCTTAGGTAGGCCTCAGTGACCAAGGCTCTCTGGCTCACGCCTAGCTGTGTAAAGAAGTGTGGCAAACGGACGTACTGCTCCTCAGGCTGGGCCCACGGCCTAGCTTTCGCTTCTGTGAGAGTGCTGTCCCGAGTCTCTTCCCGGAGCCAGTCGTCAGCGCGGTGTCTTTTGGCACTGCAGTTCTCTTTCAGTCAAGGAGGCCGTGCGACTGGCAGAGGGAGTCTGCGCAGCAGTGCCTTCGCGAGGCTCTTTGATGACTGGGGCATTCAACCCAGGCAAGCCAGAGAGCAGTACGTTGCCCTTGCTATGAATGTGAGGAGCTTTCTCCAGGGGCCTGTTTAGGCTAAGGTTCCTCAGAAGCCAGGAGCCGCTGTTTCGGCACGGAGAGAAGTCATCCTGAGAAATTGGCGAACGATCTCCTACCCTGTGTGCCCCCAGGAGCTTCGCAGAGTTAAGGCACTCCGTGGTGGAGTATGGCCTCATGGAAACCACTGCACACCCAACTCCCCCGACGTGAAACACTGGAACTTACCTTGAGGCCTGAGGTCACCTTTCGTTCGGCCGGAGCTGAACATGTGGTGCCGTGAGAGGAGTTTCTAGAAAGGGATTGCCAGCACGGTTTTCGCTTTCGGAGAACACGCAGCCTCGGCCCACAACGACAATCCTGCCTTGCAGAGTCGTCGGGCCGCTAGTGCTGTTCAGGCAGCTTTGAAGCCAAGCGCAAGGCGCCTCCAAACGGGGAGAAAGCGTACTCTCCCCTCCGCGTCCCCCGTTCAAGCTGAATGACGCAGCATGTTTCTCGGAAGGCTCTGCCGAGCTATCTAGTACAAGGGAGAGAGTGCCTGCCTCTGCTGAGAAAGGTTTTGACGTGGGGATTGCTGGACGTGAGGAAGAGCGTTCCCCAGGCCGTGCAAAGTTGAGGCCTTGGTGATTCTGGATGGTCCCAAGGGTCCAGAATTGTCCCTGGGAAAGCTGTCCTTTTCCCTCTTTTTCCGGCTGGAAGTACACCTCTGGCATCCGGCTGCCGGTCGGCGACGTCCTGGGGGAGACGCCCTGGTTCCACTTGTGGCGCACACTGGTGTTTCTCAGAAGAGCCCAAATTCCTCCCTGCGGCTGGGTGGGGGGCTTGGCACACCAGCATGGAATGTAAGGCTGTTTAGAACTGCGTACCTTGAGGCCGTGTGAAGGCCGCACGAACGAGAGCTTTCGAGCGAACAGGGCAGCGCTTCGCCATCACCGTTGCACGTTCACGGAGCTTAGTCAAACGAACGCATTTCCTTCCTGGGGCTCCAACACGGCCGAGGAGTTGCAAGGCATACAGTGAGTGCCCTTTGACAGTTGTTACAACGAACGTGAGTGCACAGTGTCTCGTGAAATACCTTCCACGGTTGAAGCATTCCGTTAACGCATGCCCCTCCGCTCCCTCTGGCACTCCGAGGTGTTACTAACGGGGGAAATCTGGACTCTTGCTTGAGGCCGGGGTGGGGCGGCGGGACTCACAATTCTCCTGCCGGCGAGCTCCAGAGCGCTCCTGCTGAAGCTCCCAGCAAGGAACGGAGAGCAGCAGGCCTCGCACGAGTCAACCCAGACTTCTTCTGTCACGAGTCAACTCAGACTTCTTATGTGAGGCCTTCCGGCAGCAAAGAGAAGGTGCGCGCGAGGAGTGTGCTTCAGGCAGCTTAGGACCCGCCACTGTCTCGTCTACCACGGAGGGGAATCAGGTTTGGCCAGGGTCGCCCGGCTTCATACCTGAGCTCCTACAGGTATCCTCAGTGGTTTCTGATTACCTCAAGGAAACACAACGGGAGGAACAGGGCCCTTCCGTGGAGGCCCTTTGGGGCACAGGGACCTCTGCGTGGGATCTACTGGGTAAGTATGGCAGTACCTTAGGTAGGCCTCAGTGACCAAGGCTCTCTGGCTCACGCCTAGCTGTGTAAAGAAGTGTGGCAAACGTACGTACTGCTCCTCAGGCTGGGCCCACGGCCTAGCTTTCGCTTCTGTGAGAGTGCTGTCCCGAGTCTCTTCCCGGAGCCAGTCGTCAGCGCGGTGTCTTTTGGCACTGCAGTTCTCTTTCAGTCAAGGAGGCCGTGCGACTGGCAGAGGGAGTCTGCGCAGCAGTGCCTTCGCGAGGCTCTTTGACGACTGGGGCATTCAACCCAGGCAAGCCAGAGAGCAGTACGTTGCCCTTGCTATGAATGTGAAGAGCTTTCTCCAGGGGCCTGTTTAGGCTAAGGTTCCTCAGAAGCCAGGAGCCGCCGTTCCGGCACGGAGAGAAGTTATCCTGCGAAACTGGCGAACGATCTCCTATCCTGTGTGCCCCCAGGAGCTTCGCAGAGTTAAGGCACTCCGTGGTGGAGTATGGCCTCATGGAAACCACTGCACACCCAACTCCCCCGACGTGAAACACTGGAACTTACCTTGAGGCCTGAGGTCACCTTTCGTTCGGCCGGAGCTGAACCTGTGGTGCCGTGGGAGGAATTCCTAGAAAGGGATTGCCAGCACGGTTTTCGCTTTGAGAGAACACGCAGCCTCGGCCCACAACGACAATCCTGCCGTGCAGAGACGTCGGGCCGCTAGTGCTGTTCAGGCAGCTTTGAAGCCAAGCGCAAGGCGCCTCCAAACGGGGAGAAAGCGTACTCTCCCCTCCGCGTCCCACGTTCAAGCTGAATGACGCAGCATGTTTCTCGGAAGGCTCTGCCGAGCTATCTAGTACAAGGGAGAGAGTGCCTGCCTCTGCTGAGAAAGGTTTTGACGTGGGGATTGCTGGACGTGAGGAAGAGCGTTCCCCAGGCCGTGCAAAGTTGAGGCCTTGGTGATTCTGGATGGTCCCAAGGGTCCAGAATTGTCCCTGGGAAAGCTGTCCTTTTCCCTCTTTTTCCAGCTGGAAGTACACCTCTGGCATCCGGCTGCCGGTCGGCGACGTCCTGGGGGAGACGCCCTGGTTTCACTTGTGGCGCACACTGGTGTTTCTCAGAAGAGCCCAAATTCCTCCCTGCGGCTGGGTGGGGGGCTTGGCACACCAGCATGGAATGTAAGGCTGTTTAGAACTGCGTACCTTGAGGCCGTGTGAAGGCCGCACGAACGAGAGCTTTCGAGCGAACAGGGCAGCGCTTCGCCATCACCGTTGCACGTTCACGGAGCTTAGTCAAACGAACGCATTTCCTTCCTGGGGCTCCAACACGGCCGAGGAGTTGCAAGGCATACAGTGAGTGCCCTTTGACAGTTGTTATAACGAACGTGAGTGCACAGTGTCTCGTGAAATACCTTCCACGGTTGAAGCATTCCGTTAACGCATGCCCCTCCGCTCCCTCTGGCACTCCGAGGTGTTACTAACGGGGGAAATCTGGACTCTTGCTTGAGGCCGGGGTGGGGCGGCGGGACTCACAATTCTCCTGCCGGCGAGCTCCAGAGCGCTCCTGCTGAAGCTCCCAGCAAGGAACGGAGAGCAGCAGGCCTCGCACGAGTCAACCCAGACTTCTTCTGTCACGAGTCAACTCAGACTTCTTATGTGAGGCCTTCCGGCAGCAAAGAGAAGGTGCGCGCGAGGAGTGTGCTTCAGGCAGCTTAGGACCCGCCACTGTCTCGTCTACCACGGAGGGGAATCAGGTTTGGCCAGGGTCGCCCAGCTTCATACCTGAGCTCCTACAGGTATCCTCAGTGGTTTCTGATTACCTCAAGGAAACACAACGGGAGGAACAGGGCCCTTCCGTGGAGGCTCTTTGGGGCACAGGGACCTCTGCGTGGGATCTACTGGGTAAGTATGGCAGTACCTTAGGTAGGCCTCAGTGACCAAGGCTCTCTGGCTCACGCCTAGCTGTGTAAAGAAGTGTGGCAAACGGACGTACTGCTCCTCAGGCTGGGCCCACGGCCTAGCTTTCGCTTCTGTGAGAGTGCTGTCCCGAGTCTCTTCCCGGAGCCAGTCGTCAGCGCGGTGTCTTTTGGCACTGCAGTTCTCTTTCAGTCAAGGAGGCCGTGCGACTGGCAGAGGGAGTCTGCGCAGCAGTGCCTTCGCGAGGCTCTTTGACGACTGGGGCATTCAACCCAGGCAAGCCAGAGAGCAGTACGTTGCCCTTGCTATGAATGTGAAGAGCTTTCTCCAGGGGCCTGTTTAGGCTAAGGTTCCTCAGAAGCCAGGAGCCGCCGTTCCGGCACGGAGAGAAGTCATCCTGAGAAATTGGCGAACGATCTCCTATCCTGTGTGCCCCCAGGAGCTTCGCAGAGTTAAGGCACTCCGTGGTGGAGTATGGCCTCATGGAAACCACTGCACACCCAACTCCCCCGACGTGAAACACTGGAACTTACCTTGAGGCCTGAGGTCACCTTTCGTTCGGCCGGAGCTGAACATGTGGTGCCGTGAGAGGAGTTTCTAGAAAGGGATTGCCAGCACGGTTTTCGCTTTCGGAGAACACGCAGCCTCGGCCCACAACGACAATCCTGCCTTGCAGAGTCGTCGGTCCGCTAGTGCTGTTCAGGCAGCTTTGAAGCCAAGCGCAAGGCGCCTCCAAACGGGGAGAAAGCGTACTCTCCCCTCCGCGTCCCCCGTTCAAGCTGAATGACGCAGCATGTTTCTCGGAAGGCTCTGCCGAGCTATCTAGTACAAGGGAGAGAGTGCCTGCCTCTGCTGAGAAAGGTTTTGACGTGGGGATTGCTGGACGTGAGGAAGAGCGTTCCCCAGGTCGTGCAAAGTTGAGGCCTTGGTGATTCTGGATGGTCCCAAGGGTCCAGAATTGTCCCTGGGAAAGCTGTCCTTTTCCCTCTTTTTCCAGCTGGAAGTACACCTCTGGCATCCGGCTGCCGGTCGGCGACGTCCTGGGGGAGACGCCCTGGTTTCACTTGTGGCGCACACTGGTGTTTCTCAGAAGAGCCCAAATTCCTCCCTGCGGCTGGGTGGGGGGCTTGGCACACCAGCATGGAATGTAAGGCTGTTTAGAACTGCGTACCTTGAGGCCGTGTGAAGGCCGCACGAACGAGAGCTTTCGAGCGAACAGGGCAGCGCTTCGCCATCACCGTTGCACGTTCACGGAGCTTAGTCAAACGAACGCATTTCCTTCCTGGGGCTCCAACACGGCCGAGGAGTTGCAAGGCATACAGTGAGTGCCCTTTGACAGTTGTTATAACGAACGTGAGTGCACAGTGTCTCGTGAAATACCTTCCACGGTTGAAGCATTCCGTTAACGCATGCCCCTCCGCTCCCTCTGGCAACCCGAGGTGTTACTAACGGGGGAAATCTGGACTCTTGCTTGAGGCCGGGGTGGGGCGGCGGGACTCACAATTCTCCTGCCGGCGAGCTCCAGAGCGCTCCTGCTGAAGCTCCCAGCAAGGAACGGAGAGCAGCAGGCCTCGCACGAGTCAACCCAGACTTCTTCTGTCACGAGTCAACTCAGACTTCTTATGTGAGGCCTTCCGGCAGCAAAGAGAAGGTGCGCGCGAGGAGTGTGCTTCAGGCAGCTTAGGACCCGCCACTGTCTCGTCTACCACGGAGGGGAATCAGGTTTGGCCAGGGTCGCCCAGCTTCATACCTGAGCTCCTACAGGTATCCTCAGTGGTTTCTGATTACCTCAAGGAAACACAACGGGAGGAACAGGGCCCTTCCGTGGAGGCTCTTTGGGGCACAGGGACCTCTGCGTGGGATCTACTGGGTAAGTATGGCAGTACCTTAGGTAGGCCTCAGTGACCAAGGCTCTCTGGCTCACGCCTAGCTGTGTAAAGAAGTGTGGCAAACGGACGTACTGCTCCTCAGGCTGGGCCCACGGCCTAGCTTTCGCTTCTGTGAGAGTGCTGTCCCGAGTCTCTTCCCGGAGCCAGTCGTCAGCGCGGTGTCTTTTGGCACTGCAGTTCTCTTTCAGTCAAGGAGGCCGTGCGACTGGCAGAGGGAGTCTGCGCAGCAGTGCCTTCGCGAGGCTCTTTGACGACTGGGGCATTCAACCCAGGCAAGCCAGAGAGCAGTACGTTGCCCTTGCTATGAATGTGAAGAGCTTTCTCCAGGGGCCTGTTTAGGCTAAGGTTCCTCAGAAGCCAGGAGCCGCCGTTCCGGCACGGAGAGAAGTCATCCTGAGAAATTGGCGAACGATCTCCTATCCTGTGTGCCCCCAGGAGCTTCGCAGAGTTAAGGCACTCCGTGGTGGAGTATGGCCTCATGGAAACCACTGCACACCCAACTCCCCCGACGTGAAACACTGGAACTTACCTTGAGGCCTGAGGTCACCTTTCGTTCGGCCGGAGCTGAACATGTGGTGCCGTGAGAGGAGTTTCTAGAAAGGGATTGCCAGCACGGTTTTCGCTTTCGGAGAACACGCAGCCTCGGCCCACAACGACAATCCTGCCTTGCAGAGTCGTCGGTCCGCTAGTGCTGTTCAGGCAGCTTTGAAGCCAAGCGCAAGGCGCCTCCAAACGGGGAGAAAGCGTACTCTCCCCTCCGCGTCCCCCGTTCAAGCTGAATGACGCAGCATGTTTCTCGGAAGGCTCTGCCGAGCTATCTAGTACAAGGGAGAGAGTGCCTGCCTCTGCTGAGAAAGGTTTTGACGTGGGGATTGCTGGACGTGAGGAAGAGCGTTCCCCAGGCCGTGCAAAGTTGAGGCCTTGGTGATTCTGGATGGTCCCAAGGGTCCAGAATTGTCCCTGGGAAAGCTGTCCTTTTCCCTCTTTTTCCAGCTGGAAGTACACCTCTGGCATCCGGCTGCCGGTCGGCGACGTCCTGGGGGAGACGCCCTGGTTTCACTTGTGGCGCACACTGGTGTTTCTCAGAAGAGCCCAAATTCCTCCCTGCGGCTGGGTGGGGGGCTTGGCACACCAGCATGGAATGTAAGGCTGTTTAGAACTGCGTACCTTGAGGCCGTGTGAAGGCCGCACGAACGAGAGCTTTCGAGCGAACAGGGCAGCGCTTCGCCATCACCGTTGCACGTTCACGGAGCTTAGTCAAACGAACGCATTTCCTTCCTGGGGCTCCAACACGGCCGAGGAGTTGGAAGGCATACAGTGAGTGCCCTTTGACAGTTGTTACAACGAACGTGAGTGCACAGTGTCTCGTGAAATACCTTCCACGGTTGAAGCATTCCGTTAACGCATGCCCCTCCGCTCCCTCTGGCACTCCGAGGTGTTACTAACGGGGGAAATCTGGACTCTTGCTTGAGGCCGGGGTGGGGCGGCGGGACTCACAATTCTCCTGCCGGCGAGCTCCAGAGCGCTCCTGCTGAAGCTCCCAGCAAGGAACGGAGAGCAGCAGGCCTCGCACGAGTCAACCCAGACTTCTTCTGTCACGAGTCAACTCAGACTTCTTATGTGAGGCCTTCCGGCAGCAAAGAGAAGGTGCGCGCGAGGAGTGTGCTTCAGGCAGCTTAGGACCCGCCACTGTCTCGTCTACCACGGAGGGGAATCAGGTTTGGCCAGGGTCGCCCAGCTTCATACCTGAGCTCCTACAGGTATCCTCAGTGGTTTCTGATTACCTCAAGGAAACACAACGGGAGGAACAGGGCCCTTCCGTGGAGGCTCTTTGGGGCACAGGGACCTCTGCGTGGGATCTACTGGGTAAGTATGGCAGTACCTTAGGTAGGCCTCAGTGACCAAGGCTCTCTGGCTCACGCCTAGCTGTGTAAAGAAGTGTGGCAAACGTACGTACTGCTCCTCAGGCTCGGCCCACGGCCTAGCTTTCGCTTCTGTGAGAGTGCTGTCCCGAGTCTCTTCCCGGAGCCAGTCGTCAGCGCGGTGTCTTTTGGCACTGCAGTTCTCTTTCAGTCAAGGAGGCCGTGCGACTGGCAGAGGGAGTCTGCGCAGCAGTGCCTTCGCGAGGCTCTTTGACGACTGGGGATTCAACCCAGGCAAGCCAGAGAGCAGTACGTTGCCCTTGCTATGAATGTGAAGAGCTTTCTCCAGGGGCCTGTTTAGGCTAAGGTTCCTCAGAAGCCAGGAGCCGCCGTTCCGGCACGGAGAGAAGTCATCCTGAGAAATTGGCGAACGATCTCCTATCCTGTGTGCCCCCAGGAGCTTCGCAGAGTTAAGGCACTCCGTGGTGGAGTATGGCCTCATGGAAACCACTGCACACCCAACTCCCCCGACGTGAAACACTGGAACTTACCTTGAGGCCTGAGGTCACCTTTCGTTCGGCCGGAGCTGAACCTGGGGTGCCGTGGGAGGAGTTTCTAGAAAGGGATTGCCAGCACGGTTTTCACTTTCGGAGAACACAGCCTCGGCCCACAACGACAATCCTGCCTTGCAGAGTCGTCGGGCCGCTAGTGCTGTTCAGGCAGCTTTGAAGCCAAGCGCAAGGCGCCTCCAAACGGGGAGAAAGCGTACTCTCCCCTCCGCGTCCCCCGTTCAAGCTGAATGACGCAGCATGTTTCTCGGAAGGCTCTGCCGAGCTATCTAGTACAAGGGAGAGAGTGCCTGCCTCTGCTGAGAAAGGTTTTGACGTGGGGATTGCTGGACGTGAGGAAGAGCGTTCCCCAGGCCGTGCAAAGTTGAGGCCTTGGTGATTCTGGATGGTCCCAAGGGTCCAGAATTGTCCCTGGGAAAGCTGTCCTTTTCCCTCTTTTTCCGGCTGGAAGTACACCTCTGGCATCCGGCTGCCGGTCGGCGACGTCCTGGGGGAGACGCCCTGGTTCCACTTGTGGCGCACACTGGTGTTTCTCAGAAGAGCCCAAATTCCTCCCTGCGGGTGGGTGGGGGGCTTGGCACACCAGCATGGAATGTAAGGCTGTTTAGAACTGCGTACCTTGAGGCCGTGTGAAGGCCGCACGAACGAGAGCTTTCGAGCGAACAGGGCAGCGCTTCGCCATCACCGTTGCACGTTCACGGAGCTTAGTCAAACGAACGCATTTCCTTCCTGGGGCTCCAACACGGCCGAGGAGTTGCAAGGCATACAGTGAGTGCCCTTTGACAGTTGTTACAACGAACGTGAGTGCACAGTGTCTCGTGAAATACCTTCCACGGTTGAAGCATTCCGTTAACGCATGCCCCTCCGCTCCCTCTGGCACTCCGAGGTGTTACTAACGGGGGAAATCTGGACTCTTGCTTGAGGCCGGGGTGGGGCGGCGGGACTCACAATTCTCCTGCCGGCGAGCTCCAGAGCGCTCCTGCTGAAGCTCCCAGCAAGGAACGGAGAGCAGCAGGCCTCGCACGAGTCAACCCAGACTTCTTCTGTCACGAGTCAACTCAGACTTCTTATGTGAGGCCTTCCGGCAGCAAAGAGAAGGTGCGCGCGAGGAGTGTGCTTCAGGCAGCTTAGGACCCGCCACTGTCTCGTCTACCACGGAGGGGAATCAGGTTTGGCCAGGGTCGCCCAGCTTCATACCTGAGCTCCTACAGGTATCCTCAGTGGTTTCTGATTACCTCAAGGAAACACAACGGGAGGAACAGGGCCCTTCCGTGGAGGCTCTTTGGGGCACAGGGACCTCTGCGTGGGATCTACTGGGTAAGTATGGCAGTACCTTAGGTAGGCCTCAGTGACCAAGGCTCTCTGGCTCACGCCTAGCTGTGTAAAGAAGTGTGGCAAACGGACGTACTGCTCCTCAGGCTGGGCCCACGGCCTAGCTTTCGCTTCTGTGAGAGTGCTGTCCCGAGTCTCTTCCCGGAGCCAGTCGTCAGCGCGGTGTCTTTTGGCACTGCAGTTCTCTTTCAGTCAAGGAGGCCGTGCGACTGGCAGAGGGAGTCTGCGCAGCAGTGCCTTCGCGAGGCTCTTTGACGACTGGGGCATTCAACCCAGGCAAGCCAGAGAGCAGTACGTTGCCCTTGCTATGAATGTGAAGAGCTTTCTCCAGGGGCCTGTTTAGGCTAAGGTTCCTCAGAAGCCAGGAGCCGCCGTTCCGGCACGGAGAGAAGTCATCCTGAGAAATTGGCGAACGATCTCCTATCCTGTGTGCCCCCAGGAGCTTCGCAGAGTTAAGGCACTCCGTGGTGGAGTATGGCCTCATGGAAACCACTGCACACCCAACTCCCCCGACGTGAAACACTGGAACTTACCTTGAGGCCTGAGGTCACCTTTCGTTCGGCCGGAGCTGAACATGTGGTGCCGTGAGAGGAGTTTCTAGAAAGGGATTGCCAGCACGGTTTTCGCTTTCGGAGAACACGCAGCCTCGGCCCACAACGACAATCCTGCCTTGCAGAGTCGTCGGTCCGCTAGTGCTGTTCAGGCAGGTTTGAAGCCAAGCGCAAGGCGCCTCCAAACGGGGAGAAAGCGTACTCTCCCCTCCGCGTCCCCCGTTCAACCTGAATGACGCAGCATGTTTCTCGGAAGGCTCTGCCGAGCTATCTAGTACAAGGGAGAGAGTGCCTGCCTCTGCTGAGAAAGGTTTTGACGTGGGGATTGCTGGACGTGAGGAAGAGCGTTCCCCAGGCCGTGCAAAGTTGAGGCCTTGGTGATTCTGGATGGTCCCAAGGGTCCAGAATTGTCCCTGGGAAAGCTGTCCTTTTCCCTCTTTTTCCAGCTGGAAGTACACCTCTGGCATCCGGCTGCCGGTCGGCGACGTCCTGGGGGAGACGCCCTGGTTTCACTTGTGGCGCACACTGGTGTTTCTCAGAAGAGCCCAAATTCCTCCCTGCGGCTGGGTGGGGGGCTTGGCACACCAGCATGGAATGTAAGGCTGTTTAGAACTGCGTACCTTGAGGCCGTGTGAAGGCCGCACGAACGAGAGCTTTCGAGCGAACAGGGCAGCGCTTCGCCATCACCGTTGCACGTTCACGGAGCTTAGTCAAACGAACGCATTTCCTTCCTGGGGCTCCAACACGGCCGAGGAGTTGGAAGGCATACAGTGAGTGCCCTTTGACAGTTGTTACAACGAACGTGAGTGCACAGTGTCTCGTGAAATACCTTCCACGGTTGAAGCATTCCGTTAACGCATGCCCCTCCGCTCCCTCTGGCACTCCGAGGTGTTACTAACGGGGGAAATCTGGACTCTTGCTTGAGGCCGGGGTGGGGCGGCGGGACTCACAATTCTCCTGCCGGCGAGCTCCAGAGCGCTCCTGCTGAAGCTCCCAGCAAGGAACGGAGAGCAGCAGGCCTCGCACGAGTCAACCCAGACTTCTTCTGTCACGAGTCAACTCAGACTTCTTATGTGAGGCCTTCCGGCAGCAAAGAGAAGGTGCGCGCGAGGAGTGTGCTTCAGGCAGCTTAGGACCCGCCACTGTCTCGTCTACCACGGAGGGGAATCAGGTTTGGCCAGGGTCGCCCGGCTTCATACCTGAGCTCCTACAGGTATCCTCAGTGGTTTCTGATTACCTCAAGGAAACACAACGGGAGGAACAGGGCCCTTCCGTGGAGGCTCTTTGGGGCACAGGGACCTCTGCGTGGGATCTCCTGGGTAAGTACGGCAGTACCTTAGGTAGGCCTCAGTGACCAAGGCTCTCTGGCTCACGCCTAGCTGTGTAAAGAAGTGTGGCAAACGGACGTACTGCTCCTCAGGCTGGGCCCACGGCCTAGCTTTCGCTTCTGTGAGAGTGCTGTCCCGAGTCTCTTCCCGGAGCCAGTCGTCAGCGCGGTGTCTTTTGGCACTGCAGTTCTCTTTCAGTCAAGGAGGCCGTGCGACTGGCAGAGGGAGTCTGCGCAGCAGTGCCTTCGCGAGGCTCTTTGATGACTGGGGCATTCAACCCAGGCAAGCCAGAGAGCAGTACGTTGCCCTTGCTATGAATGTGAGGAGCTTTCTCCAGGGGCCTGTTTAGGCTAAGGTTCCTCAGAAGCCAGGAGCCGCCGTTTCAGCACGGAGAGAAGTCATCCTGAGAAATTGGCGAACGATCTCCTATCCTGTGTGCCCCCAGGAGCTTCGCAGAGTTAAGGCACTCCGTGGTGGAGTATGGCCTCATGGAAACCACTGCACACCCAACTCCCCCGACGTGAAACACTGGAACTTACCTTGAGGCCTGAGGTCACCTTTCGTTCGGCCGGAGCTGAACCTGGGGTGCCGTGGGAGGAGTTTCTAGAAAGGGATTGCCAGCACGGTTTTCGCTTTCGGAGAACACGCAGCCTCGGCCCACAACGACAATCCTGCCTTGCAGAGTCGTCGGGCCGCTAGTGCTGTTCAGGCAGCTTTGAAGCCAAGCGCAAGGCGCCTCCAAACGGGGAGAAAGCGTACTCTCCCCTCCGCGTCCCCCGTTCAAGCTGAATGACGCAGCATGTTTCTCGGAAGGCTCTGCCGAGCTATCTAGTACAAGGGAGAGAGTGCCTGCCTCTGCTGAGAAAGGTTTTGACGTGGGGATTGCTGGACGTGAGGAAGAGCGTTCCCCAGGCCGTGCAAAGTTGAGGCCTTGGTGATTCTGGATGGTCCCAAGGGTCCAGAATTGTCCCTGGGAAAGCTGTCCTTTTCCCTCTTTTTCCGGCTGGAAGTACACCTCTGGCATCCGGCTGCCGGTCGGCGACGTCCTGGGGGAGACGCCCTGGTTCCACTTGTGGCGCACACTGGTGTTTCTCAGAAGAGCCCAAATTCCTCCCTGCGGGTGGGTGGGGGGCTTGGCACACCAGCATGGAATGTAAGGCTGTTTAGAACTGCGTACCTTGAGGCCGTGTGAAGGCCGCACGAACGAGAGCTTTCGAGCGAACAGGGCAGCGCTTCGCCATCACCGTTGCACGTTCACGGAGCTTAGTCAAACGAACGCATTTCCTTCCTGGGGCTCCAACACGGCCGAGGAGTTGCAAGGCATACAGTGAGTGCCCTTTGACAGTTGTTACAACGAACGTGAGTGCACAGTGTCTCGTGAAATACCTTCCACGGTTGAAGCATTCCGTTAACGCATGCCCCTCCGCTCCCTCTGGCACTCCGAGGTGTTACTAACGGGGGAAATCTGGACTCTTGCTTGAGGCCGGGGTGGGGCGGCGGGACTCACAATTCTCCTGCCGGCGAGCTCCAGAGCGCTCCTGCTGAAGCTCCCAGCAAGGAACGGAGAGCAGCAGGCCTCGCACGAGTCAACCCAGACTTCTTCTGTCACGAGTCAACTCAGACTTCTTATGTGAGGCCTTCCGGCAGCAAAGAGAAGGTGCGCGCGAGGAGTGTGCTTCAGGCAGCTTAGGACCCGCCACTGTCTCGTCTACCACGGAGGGGAATCAGGTTTGGCCAGGGTCGCCCAGCTTCATACCTGAGCTCCTACAGGTATCCTCAGTGGTTTCTGATTACCTCAAGGAAACACAACGGGAGGAACAGGGCCCTTCCGCGGAGGCTCTTTGGGGCACAGGGACCTCTGCGTGGGATCTACTGGGTAAGTATGGCAGTACCTTAGGTAGGCCTCAGTGACCAAGGCTCTCTGGCTCACGCCTAGCTGTGTAAAGAAGTGTGGCAAACGTACGTACTGCTCCTCAGGCTGGGCCCACGGCCTAGCTTTCGCTTCTGTGAGAGTGCTGTCCCGAGTCTCTTCCCGGAGCCAGTCGTCAGCGCGGTGTCTTTTGGCACTGCAGTTCTCTTTCAGTCAAGGAGGCCGTGCGACTGGCAGAGGGAGTCTGCGCAGCAGTGCCTTCGCGAGGCTCTTTGACGACTGGGGCATTCAACCCAGGCAAGCCAGAGAGCAGTACGTTGCCCTTGCTATGAATGTGAAGAGCTTTCTCCAGGGGCCTGTTTAGGCTAAGGTTCCTCAGAAGCCAGGAGCCGCCGTTCCGGCACGGAGAGAAGTCATCCTGAGAAATTGGCGAACGATCTCCTATCCTGTGTGCCCCCAGGAGCTTCGCAGAGTTAAGGCACTCCGTGGTGGAGTATGGCCTCATGGAAACCACTGCACACCCAACTCCCCCGACGTGAAACACTGGAACTTACCTTGAGGCCTGAGGTCACCTTTCGTTCGGCCGGAGCTGAACATGTGGTGCCGTGAGAGGAGTTTCTAGAAAGGGATTGCCAGCACGGTTTTCGCTTTCGGAGAACACGCAGCCTCGGCCCACAACGACAATCCTGCCTTGCAGAGTCGTCGGTCCGCTAGTGCTGTTCAGGCAGCTTTGAAGCCAAGCGCAAGGCGCCTCCAAACGGGGAGAAAGCGTACTCTCCCCTCCGCGTCCCCCGTTCAAGCTGAATGACGCAGCATGTTTCTCGGAAGGCTCTGCCGAGCTATCTAGTACAAGGGAGAGAGTGCCTGCCTCTGCTGAGAAAGGCTTTGACGTGGGGATTGCTGGACGTGAGGAAGAGCGTTCCCCAGGCCGTGCAAAGTTGAGGCCTTGGTGATTCTGGATGGTCCCAAGGGTCCAGAATTGTCCCTGGGAAAGCTGTCCTTTTCCCTCTTTTTCCGGCTGGAAGTACACCTCTGGCATCCGGCTGCCGGTCGGCGACGTCCTGGGGGAGACGCCCTGGTTCCACTTGTGGCGCACACTGGTGTTTCTCAGAAGAGCCCAAATTCCTCCCTGCGGGTGGGTGGCGGGCTTGGCACACCAGCATGGAATGTAAGGCTGTTTAGAACTGCGTACCTTGAGGCCGTGTGAAGGCCGCACGAACGAGAGCTTTCGAGCGAACAGGGCAGCGCTTCGCCATCACCGTTGCACGTTCACGGAGCTTAGTCAAACGAACGCATTTCCTTCCTGGGGCTCCAACACGGCCGAGGAGTTGCAAGGCATACAGTGAGTGCCCTTTGACAGTTGTTACAACGAACGTGAGTGCACAGTGTCTCGTGAAATACCTTCCACGGTTGAAGCATTCCGTTAACGCATGCCCCTCCGCTCCCTCTGGCACTCCGAGGTGTTACTAACGGGGGAAATCTGGACTCTTGCTTGAGGCCGGGGTGGGGCGGCGGGACTCACAATTCTCCTGCCGGCGAGCTCCAGAGCGCTCCTGCTGAAGCTCCCAGCAAGGAACGGAGAGCAGCAGGCCTCGCACGAGTCAACCCAGACTTCTTCTGTCACGAGTCAACTCAGACTTCTTATGTGAGGCCTTCCGGCAGCAAAGAGAAGGTGCGCGCGAGGAGTGTGCTTCAGGCAGCTTAGGACCCGCCACTGTCTCGTCTACCACGGAGGGGAATCAGGTTTGGCCAGGGTCGCCCAGCTTCATACCTGAGCTCCTACAGGTATCCTCAGTGGTTTCTGATTACCTCAAGGAAACACAACGGGAGGAACAGGGCCCTTCCGTGGAGGCTCTTTGGGGCACAGGGACCTCTGCGTGGGATCTACTGGGTAAGTACGGCAGTACCTTAGGTAGGCCTCAGTGACCAAGGCTCTCTGGCTCACGCCTAGCTGTGTAAAGAAGTGTGGCAAACGGACGTACTGCTCCTCAGGCTGGGCCCACGGCCTAGCTTTCGCTTCTGTGAGAGTGCTGTCCCGAGTCTCTTCCCGGAGCCAGTCGTCAGCGCGGTGTCTTTTGGCACTGCAGTTCTCTTTCAGTCAAGGAGGCCGTGCGACTGGCAGAGGGAGTCTGCGCAGCAGTGCCTTCGCGAGGCTCTTTGATGACTGGGGCATTCAACCCAGGCAAGCCAGAGAGCAGTACGTTGCCCTTGCTATGAATGTGAGGAGCTTTCTCCAGGGGCCTGTTTAGGCTAAGGTTCCTCAGAAGCCAGGAGCCGCCGTTTCAGCACGGAGAGAAGTCATCCTGAGAAATTGGCGAACGATCTCCTATCCTGTGTGCCCCCAGGAGCTTCGCAGAGTTAAGGCACTCCGTGGTGGAGTATGGCCTCATGGAAACCACTGCACACCCAACTCCCCCGACGTGAAACACTGGAACTTACCTTGAGGCCTGAGGTCACCTTTCGTTCGGCCGGAGCTGAACCTGGGGTGCCGTGGGAGGAGTTTCTAGAAAGGGATTGCCAGCACGGTTTTCGCTTTCGGAGAACACGCAGCCTCGGCCCACAACGACAATCCTGCCTTGCAGAGTCGTCGGGCCGCTAGTGCTGTTCAGGCAGCTTTGAAGCCAAGCGCAAGGCGCCTCCAAACGGGGAGAAAGCGTACTCTCCCCTCCGCGTCCCCCGTTCAAGCTGAATGACGCAGCATGTTTCTCGGAAGGCTCTGCCGAGCTATCTAGTACAAGGGAGAGAGTGCCTGCCTCTGCTGAGAAAGGTTTTGACGTGGGGATTGCTGGACGTGAGGAAGAGCGTTCCCCAGGCCGTGCAAAGTTGAGGCCTTGGTGATTCTGGATGGTCCCAAGGGTCCAGAATTGTCCCTGGGAAAGCTGTCCTTTTCCCTCTTTTTCCGGCTGGAAGTACACCTCTGGCATCCGGCTGCCGGTCGGCGACGTCCTGGGGGAGACGCCCTGGTTCCACTTGTGGCGCACACTGGTGTTTCTCAGAAGAGCCCAAATTCCTCCCTGCGGGTGGGTGGGGGGCTTGGCACACCAGCATGGAATGTAAGGCTGTTTAGAACTGCGTACCTTGAGGCCGTGTGAAGGCCGCACGAACGAGAGCTTTCGAGCGAACAGGGCAGCGCTTCGCCATCACCGTTGCACGTTCACGGAGCTTAGTCAAACGAACGCATTTCCTTCCTGGGGCTCCAACACGGCCGAGGAGTTGCAAGGCATACAGTGAGTGCCCTTTGACAGTTGTTACAACGAACGTGAGTGCACAGTGTCTCGTGAAATACCTTCCACGGTTGAAGCATTCCGTTAACGCATGCCCCTCCGCTCCCTCTGGCACTCCGAGGTGTTACTAACGGGGGAAATCTGGACTCTTGCTTGAGGCCGGGGTGGGGCGGCGGGACTCACAATTCTCCTGCCGGCGAGCTCCAGAGCGCTCCTGCTGAAGCTCCCAGCAAGGAACGGAGAGCAGCAGGCCTCGCACGAGTCAACCCAGACTTCTTCTGTCACGAGTCAACTCAGACTTCTTATGTGAGGCCTTCCGGCAGCAAAGAGAAGGTGCGCGCGAGGAGTGTGCTTCAGGCAGCTTAGGACCCGCCACTGTCTCGTCTACCACGGAGGGGAATCAGGTTTGGCCAGGGTCGCCCAGCTTCATACCTGAGCTCCTACAGGTATCCTCAGTGGTTTCTGATTACCTCAAGGAAACACAACGGGAGGAACAGGGCCCTTCCGCGGAGGCTCTTTGGGGCACAGGGACCTCTGCGTGGGATCTACTGGGTAAGTATGGCAGTACCTTAGGTAGGCCTCAGTGACCAAGGCTCTCTGGCTCACGCCTAGCTGTGTAAAGAAGTGTGGCAAACGTACGTACTGCTCCTCAGGCTGGGCCCACGGCCTAGCTTTCGCTTCTGTGAGAGTGCTGTCCCGAGTCTCTTCCCGGAGCCAGTCGTCAGCGCGGTGTCTTTTGGCACTGCAGTTCTCTTTCAGTCAAGGAGGCCGTGCGACTGGCAGAGGGAGTCTGCGCAGCAGTGCCTTCGCGAGGCTCTTTGACGACTGGGGCATTCAACCCAGGCAAGCCAGAGAGCAGTACGTTGCCCTTGCTATGAATGTGAAGAGCTTTCTCCAGGGGCCTGTTTAGGCTAAGGTTCCTCAGAAGCCAGGAGCCGCCGTTCCGGCACGGAGAGAAGTCATCCTGAGAAATTGGCGAACGATCTCCTATCCTGTGTGCCCCCAGGAGCTTCGCAGAGTTAAGGCACTCCGTGGTGGAGTATGGCCTCATGGAAACCACTGCACACCCAACTCCCCCGACGTGAAACACTGGAACTTACCTTGAGGCCTGAGGTCACCTTTCGTTCGGCCGGAGCTGAACATGTGGTGCCGTGAGAGGAGTTTCTAGAAAGGGATTGCCAGCACGGTTTTCGCTTTCGGAGAACACGCAGCCTCGGCCCACAACGACAATCCTGCCTTGCAGAGTCGTCGGTCCGCTAGTGCTGTTCAGGCAGCTTTGAAGCCAAGCGCAAGGCGCCTCCAAACGGGGAGAAAGCGTACTCTCCCCTCCGCGTCCCCCGTTCAAGCTGAATGACGCAGCATGTTTCTCGGAAGGCTCTGCCGAGCTATCTAGTACAAGGGAGAGAGTGCCTGCCTCTGCTGAGAAAGGCTTTGACGTGGGGATTGCTGGACGTGAGGAAGAGCGTTCCCCAGGCCGTGCAAAGTTGAGGCCTTGGTGATTCTGGATGGTCCCAAGGGTCCAGAATTGTCCCTGGGAAAGCTGTCCTTTTCCCTCTTTTTCCGGCTGGAAGTACACCTCTGGCATCCGGCTGCCGGTCGGCGACGTCCTGGGGGAGACGCCCTGGTTCCACTTGTGGCGCACACTGGTGTTTCTCAGAAGAGCCCAAATTCCTCCCTGCGGGTGGGTGGCGGGCTTGGCACACCAGCATGGAATGTAAGGCTGTTTAGAACTGCGTACCTTGAGGCCGTGTGAAGGCCGCACGAACGAGAGCTTTCGAGCGAACAGGGCAGCGCTTCGCCATCACCGTTGCACGTTCACGGAGCTTAGTCAAACGAACGCATTTCCTTCCTGGGGCTCCAACACGGCCGAGGAGTTGCAAGGCATACAGTGAGTGCCCTTTGACAGTTGTTACAACGAACGTGAGTGCACAGTGTCTCGTGAAATACCTTCCACGGTTGAAGCATTCCGTTAACGCATGCCCCTCCGCTCCCTCTGGCACTCCGAGGTGTTACTAACGGGGGAAATCTGGACTCTTGCTTGAGGCCGGGGTGGGGCGGCGGGACTCACAATTCTCCTGCCGGCGAGCTCCAGAGCGCTCCTGCTGAAGCTCCCAGCAAGGAACGGAGAGCAGCAGGCCTCGCACGAGTCAACCCAGACTTCTTCTGTCACGAGTCAACTCAGACTTCTTATGTGAGGCCTTCCGGCAGCAAAGAGAAGGTGCGCGTGAGGAGTGTGCTTCAGGCAGCTTAGGACCCGCCACTGTCTCGTCTACCACGGAGGGGAATCAGGTTTGGCCAGGGTCGCCCAGCTTCATACCTGAGCTCCTACAGGTATCCTCAGTGGTTTCTGATTACCTCAAGGAAACACAACGGGAGGAACAGGGCCCTTCCGTGGAGGCTCTTTGGGGCACAGGGACCTCTGCGTGGGATCTACTGGGTAAGTATGGCAGTACCTTAGGTAGGCCTCAGTGACCAAGGCTCTCTGGCTCACGCCTAGCTGTGTAAAGAAGTGTGGCAAACGGACGTACTGCTCCTCAGGCTGGGCCCACGGCCTAGCTTTCGCTTCTGTGAGAGTGCTGTCCCGAGTCTCTTCCCGGAGCCAGTCGTCAGCGCGGTGTCTTTTGGCACTGCAGTTCTCTTTCAGTCAAGGAGGCCGTGCGACTGGCAGAGGGAGTCTGCGCAGCAGTGCCTTCGCGAGGCTCTTTGATGACTGGGGCATTCAACCCAGGCAAGCCAGAGAACAGTACGTTGCCCTTGCTATGAATGTGAGGAGCTTTCTCCAGGGGCCTGTTTAGGCTAAGGTTCCTCAGAAGCCAGGAGCCGCCGTTCCGGCACGGAGAGAAGTCATCCTGAGAAATTGGCGAACGATCTCCTATCCTGTGTGCCCCCAGGAGCTTCGCAGAGTTAAGGCACTCCGTGGTGGAGTATGGCCTCATGGAAACCACTGCACACCCAACTCCCCCGACGTGAAACACTGGAACTTACCTTGAGGCCTGAGGTCACCTTTCGTTCGGCCGGAGCTGAACATGTGGTGCCGTGAGAGGAGTTTCTAGAAAGGGATTGCCAGCACGGTTTTCGCTTTCGGAGAACACGCAGCCTCGGCCCACAACGACAATCCTGCCTTGCAGAGTCGTCGGTCCGCTAGTGCTGTTCAGGCAGCTTTGAAGCCAAGCGCAAGGCGCCTCCAAACGGGGAGAAAGCGTACTCTCCCCTCCGCGTCCCCCGTTCAAGCTGAATGACGCAGCATGTTTCTCGGAAGGCTCTGCCGAGCTATCTAGTACAAGGGAGAGAGTGCCTGCCTCTGCTGAGAAAGGCTTTGACGTGGGGATTGCTGGACGTGAGGAAGAGCGTTCCCCAGGCCGTGCAAAGTTGAGGCCTTGGTGATTCTGGATGGTCCCAAGGGTCCAGAATTGTCCCTGGGAAAGCTGTCCTTTTCCCTCTTTTTCCGGCTGGAAGTACACCTCTGGCATCCGGCTGCCGGTCGGCGACGTCCTGGGGGAGACGCCCTGGTTCCACTTGTGGCGCACACTGGTGTTTCTCAGAAGAGCCCAAATTCCTCCCTGCGGGTGGGTGGGGGGCTTGGCACACCAGCATGGAATGTAAGGCTGTTTAGAACTGCGTACCTTGAGGCCGTGTGAAGGCCGCACGAACGAGAGCTTTCGAGCGAACAGGGCAGCGCTTCGCCATCACCGTTGCACGTTCACGGAGCTTAGTCAAACGAACGCATTTCCTTCCTGGGGCTCCAACACGGCCGAGGAGTTGCAAGGCATACAGTGAGTGCCCTTTGACAGTTGTTACAACGAACGTGAGTGCACAGTGTCTCGTGAAATACCTTCCACGGTTGAAGCATTCCGTTAACGCATGCCCCTCCGCTCCCTCTGGCACTCCGAGGTGTTACTAACGGGGGAAATCTGGACTCTTGCTTGAGGCCGGGGTGGGGCGGCGGGACTCACAATTCTCCTGCCGGCGAGCTCCAGAGCGCTCCTGCTGAAGCTCCCAGCAAGGAACGGAGAGCAGCAGGCCTCGCACGAGTCAACCCAGACTTCTTCTGTCACGAGTCAACTCAGACTTCTTATGTGAGGCCTTCCGGCAGCAAAGAGAAGGTGCGCGCGAGGAGTGTGCTTCAGGCAGCTTAGGACCCGCCACTGTCTCGTCTACCACGGAGGGGAATCAGGTTTGGCCAGGGTCGCCCAGCTTCATACCTGAGCTCCTACAGGTATCCTCAGTGGTTTCTGATTACCTCAAGGAAACACAACGGGAGGAACAGGGCCCTTCCGTGGAGGCTCTTTGGGGCACAGGGACCTCTGCGTGGGATCTACTGGGTAAGTATGGCAGTACCTTAGGTAGGCCTCAGTGACCAAGGCTCTCTGGCTCACGCCTAGCTGTGTAAAGAAGTGTGGCAAACGTACGTACTGCTCCTCAGGCTGGGCCCACGGCCTAGCTTTCGCTTCTGTGAGAGTGCTGTCCCGAGTCTCTTCCCGGAGCCAGTCGTCAGCGCGGTGTCTTTTGGCACTGCAGTTCTCTTTCAGTCAAGGAGGCCGTGCGACTGGCAGAGGGAGTCTGCGCAGCAGTGCCTTCGCGAGGCTCTTTGATGACTGGGGCATTCAACCCAGGCAAGCCAGAGAACAGTACGTTGCCCTTGCTATGAATGTGAGGAGCTTTCTCCAGGGGCCTGTTTAGGCTAAGGTTCCTCAGAAGCCAGGAGCCGCCGTTCCGGCACGGAGAGAAGTCATCCTGAGAAATTGGCGAACGATCTCCTATCCTGTGTGCCCCCAGGAGCTTCGCAGAGTTAAGGCACTCCGTGGTGGAGTATGGCCTCATGGAAACCACTGCACACCCAACTCCCCCGACGTGAAACACTGGAACTTACCTTGAGGCCTGAGGTCACCTTTCGTTCGGCCGGAGCTGAACCTGGGGTGCCGTGGGAGGAGTTTCTAGAAAGGGATTGCCAGCACGGTTTTCGCTTTCGGAGAACACGCAGCCTCGGCCCACAACGACAATCCTGCCTTGCAGAGTCGTCGGGCCGCTAGTGCTGTTCAGGCAGCTTTGAAGCCAAGCGCAAGGCGCCTCCAAACGGGGAGAAAGCGTACTCTCCCCTCCGCGTCCCCCGTTCAAGCTGAATGACGCAGCATGTTTCTCGGAAGGCTCTGCCGAGCTATCTAGTACAAGGGAGAGAGTGCCTGCCTCTGCTGAGAAAGGCTTTGACGTGGGGATTGCTGGACGTGAGGAAGAGCGTTCCCCAGGCCGTGCAAAGTTGAGGCCTTGGTGATTCTGGATGGTCCCAAGGGTCCAGAATTGTCCCTGGGAAAGCTGTCCTTTTCCCTCTTTTTCCGGCTGGAAGTACACCTCTGGCATCCGGCTGCCGGTCGGCGACGTCCTGGGGGAGACGCCCTGGTTCCACTTGTGGCGCACACTGGTGTTTCTCAGAAGAGCCCAAATTCCTCCCTGCGGGTGGGTGGGGGGCTTGGCACACCAGCATGGAATGTAAGGCTGTTTAGAACTGCGTACCTTGAGGCCGTGTGAAGGCCGCACGAACGAGAGCTTTCGAGCGAACAGGGCAGCGCTTCGCCATCACCGTTGCACGTTCACGGAGCTTAGTCAAACGAACGCATTTCCTTCCTGGGGCTCCAACACGGCCGAGGAGTTGGAAGGCATACAGTGAGTGCCCTTTGACAGTTGTTACAACGAACGTGAGTGCACAGTGTCTCGTGAAATACCTTCCACGGTTGAAGCATTCCGTTAACGCATGCCCCTCCGCTCCCTCTGGCACTCCGAGGTGTTACTAACGGGGGAAATCTGGACTCTTGCTTGAGGCCGGGGTGGGGCGGCGGGACTCACAATTCTCCTGCCGGCGAGCTCCAGAGCGCTCCTGCTGAAGCTCCCAGCAAGGAACGGAGAGCAGCAGGCCTCGCACGAGTCAACCCAGACTTCTTCTGTCACGAGTCAACTCAGACTTCTTATGTGAGGCCTTCCGGCAGCAAAGAGAAGGTGCGCGCGAGGAGTGTGCTTCAGGCAGCTTAGGACCCGCCACTGTCTCGTCTACCACGGAGGGGAATCAGGTTTGGCCAGGGTCGCCCAGCTTCATACCTGAGCTCCTACAGGTATCCTCAGTGGTTTCTGATTACCTCAAGGAAACACAACGGGAGGAACAGGGCCCTTCCGTGGAGGCTCTTTGGGGCACAGGGACCTCTGCGTGGGATCTACTGGGTAAGTATGGCAGTACCTTAGGTAGGCCTCAGTGACCAAGGCTCTCTGGCTCACGCCTAGCTGTGTAAAGAAGTGTGGCAAACGGACGTACTGCTCCTCAGGCTGGGCCCACGGCCTAGCTTTCGCTTCTGTGAGAGTGCTGTCCCGAGTCTCTTCCCGGAGCCAGTCGTCAGCGCGGTGTCTTTTGGCACTGCAGTTCTCTTTCAGTCAAGGAGGCCGTGCGACTGGCAGAGGGAGTCTGCGCAGCAGTGCCTTCGCGAGGCTCTTTGACGACTGGGGCATTCAACCCAGGCAAGCCAGAGAGCAGTACGTTGCCCTTGCTATGAATGTGAAGAGCTTTCTCCAGGGGCCTGTTTAGGCTAAGGTTCCTCAGAAGCCAGGAGCCGCCGTTCCGGCACGGAGAGAAGTCATCCTGAGAAATTGGCGAACGATCTCCTATCCTGTGTGCCCCCAGGAGCTTCGCAGAGTTAAGGCACTCCGTGGTGGAGTATGGCCTCATGGAAACCACTGCACACCCAACTCCCCCGACGTGAAACACTGGAACTTACCTTGAGGCCTGAGGTCACCTTTCGTTCGGCCGGAGCTGAACATGTGGTGCCGTGAGAGGAGTTTCTAGAAAGGGATTGCCAGCACGGTTTTCGCTTTCGGAGAACACGCAGCCTCGGCCCACAACGACAATCCTGCCTTGCAGAGTCGTCGGTCCGCTAGTGCTGTTCAGGCAGCTTTGAAGCCAAGCGCAAGGCGCCTCCAAACGGGGAGAAAGCGTACTCTCCCCTCCGCGTCCCCCGTTCAAGCTGAATGACGCAGCATGTTTCTCGGAAGGCTCTGCCGAGCTATCTAGTACAAGGGAGAGAGTGCCTGCCTCTGCTGAGAAAGGTTTTGACGTGGGGATTGCTGGACGTGAGGAAGAGCGTTCCCCAGGCCGTGCAAAGTTGAGGCCTTGGTGATTCTGGATGGTCCCAAGGGTCCAGAATTGTCCCTGGGAAAGCTGTCCTTTTCCCTCTTTTTCCGGCTGGAAGTACACCTCTGGCATCCGGCTGCCGGTCGGCGACGTCCTGGGGGAGACGCCCTGGTTCCACTTGTGGCGCACACTGGTGTTTCTCAGAAGAGCCCAAATTCCTCCCTGCGGGTGGGTGGGGGGCTTGGCACACCAGCATGGAATGTAAGGCTGTTTAGAACTGCGTACCTTGAGGCCGTGTGAAGGCCGCACGAACGAGAGCTTTCGAGCGAACAGGGCAGCGCTTCGCCATCACCGTTGCACGTTCACGGAGCTTAGTCAAACGAACGCATTTCCTTCCTGGGGCTCCAACACGGCCGAGGAGTTGCAAGGCATACAGTGAGTGCCCTTTGACAGTTGTTACAACGAACGTGAGTGCACAGTGTCTCGTGAAATACCTTCCACGGTTGAAGCATTCCGTTAACGCATGCCCCTCCGCTCCCTCTGGCACTCCGAGGTGTTACTAACGGGGGAAATCTGGACTCTTGCTTGAGGCCGGGGTGGGGCGGCGGGACTCACAATTCTCCTGCCGGCGAGCTCCAGAGCGCTCCTGCTGAAGCTCCCAGCAAGGAACGGAGAGCAGCAGGCCTCGCACGAGTCAACCCAGACTTCTTCTGTCACGAGTCAACTCAGACTTCTTATGTGAGGCCTTCCGGCAGCAAAGAGAAGGTGCGCGCGAGGAGTGTGCTTCAGGCAGCTTAGGACCCGCCACTGTCTCGTCTACCACGGAGGGGAATCAGGTTTGGCCAGGGTCGCCCAGCTTCATACCTGAGCTCCTACAGGTATCCTCAGTGGTTTCTGATTACCTCAAGGAAACACAACGGGAGGAACAGGGCCCTTCCGTGGAGGCTCTTTGGGGCACAGGGACCTCTGCGTGGGATCTACTGGGTAAGTATGGCAGTACCTTAGGTAGGCCTCAGTGACCAAGGCTCTCTGGCTCACGCCTAGCTGTGTAAAGAAGTGTGGCAAACGGACGTACTGCTCCTCAGGCTGGGCCCACGGCCTAGCTTTCGCTTCTGTGAGAGTGCTGTCCCGAGTCTCTTCCCGGAGCCAGTCGTCAGCGCGGTGTCTTTTGGCACTGCAGTTCTCTTTCAGTCAAGGAGGCCGTGCGACTGGCAGAGGGAGTCTGCGCAGCAGTGCCTTCGCGAGGCTCTTTGATGACTGGGGCATTCAACCCAGGCAAGCCAGAGAACAGTACGTTGCCCTTGCTATGAATGTGAGGAGCTTTCTCCAGGGGCCTGTTTAGGCTAAGGTTCCTCAGAAGCCAGGAGCCGCCGTTTCAGCACGGAGAGAAGTCATCCTGAGAAATTGGCGAACGATCTCCTATCCTGTGTGCCCCCAGGAGCTTCGCAGAGTTAAGGCACTCCGTGGTGGAGTATGGCCTCATGGAAACCACTGCACACCCAACTCCCCCGACGTGAAACACTGGAACTTACCTTGAGGCCTGAGGTCACCTTTCGTTCGGCCGGAGCTGAACCTGGGGTGCCGTGGGAGGAGTTTCTAGAAAGGGATTGCCAGCACGGTTTTCGCTTTCGGAGAACACGCAGCCTCGGCCCACAACGACAATCCTGCCTTGCAGAGTCGTCGGGCCGCTAGTGCTGTTCAGGCAGCTTTGAAGCCAAGCGCAAGGCGCCTCCAAACGGGGAGAAAGCGTACTCTCCCCTCCGCGTCCCCCGTTCAAGCTGAATGACGCAGCATGTTTCTCGGAAGGCTCTGCCGAGCTATCTAGTACAAGGGAGAGAGTGCCTGCCTCTGCTGAGAAAGGTTTTGACGTGGGGATTGCTGGACGTGAGGAAGAGCGTTCCCCAGGCCGTGCAAAGTTGAGGCCTTGGTGATTCTGGATGGTCCCAAGGGTCCAGAATTGTCCCTGGGAAAGCTGTCCTTTTCCCTCTTTTTCCGGCTGGAAGTACACCTCTGGCATCCGGCTGCCGGTCGGCGACGTCCTGGGGGAGACGCCCTGGTTCCACTTGTGGCGCACACTGGTGTTTCTCAGAAGAGCCCAAATTCCTCCCTGCGGCTGGGTGGGGGGCTTGGCACACCAGCATGGAATGTAAGGCTGTTTAGAACTGCGTACCTTGAGGCCGTGTGAAGGCCGCACGAACGAGAGCTTTCGAGCGAACAGGGCAGCGCTTCGCCATCACCGTTGCACGTTCACGGAGCTTAGTCAAACGAACGCATTTCCTTCCTGGGGCTCCAACACGGCCGAGGAGTTGCAAGGCATACAGTGAGTGCCCTTTGACAGTTGTTACAACGAACGTGAGTGCACAGTGTCTCGTGAAATACCTTCCACGGTTGAAGCATTCCGTTAACGCATGCCCCTCCGCTCCCTCTGGCACTCCGAGGTGTTACTAACGGGGGAAATCTGGACTCTTGCTTGAGGCCGGGGTGGGGCGGCGGGACTCACAATTCTCCTGCCGGCGAGCTCCAGAGCGCTCCTGCTGAAGCTCCCAGCAAGGAACGGAGAGCAGCAGGCCTCGCACGAGTCAACCCAGACTTCTTCTGTCACGAGTCAACTCAGACTTCTTCTGTGAGGCCTTCCGGCAGCAAAGAGAAGGTGCGCGCGAGGAGTGTGCTTCAGGCAGCTTAGGACCCGCCACTGTCTCGTCTACCACGGAGGGGAATCAGGTTTGGCCAGGGTCGCCCAGCTTCATACCTGAGCTCCTACAGGTATCCTCAGTGGTTTCTGATTACCTCAAGGAAACACAACGGGAGGAACAGGGCCCTTCCGTGGAGGCTCTTTGGGGCACAGGGACCTCTGCGTGGGATCTACTGGGTAAGTATGGCAGTACCTTAGGTAGGCCTCAGTGACCAAGGCTCTCTGGCTCACGCCTAGCTGTGTAAAGAAGTGTGGCAAACGGACGTACTGCTCCTCAGGCTGGGCCCACGGCCTAGCTTTCGCTTCTGTGAGAGTGCTGTCCCGAGTCTCTTCCCGGAGCCAGTCGTCAGCGCGGTGTCTTTTGGCACTGCAGTTCTCTTTCAGTCAAGGAGGCCGTGCGACTGGCAGAGGGAGTCTGCGCAGCAGTGCCTTCGCGAGGCTCTTTGATGACTGGGGCATTCAACCCAGGCAAGCCAGAGAGCAGTACGTTGCCCTTGCTATGAATGTGAGGAGCTTTCTCCAGGGGCCTGTTTAGGCTAAGGTTCCTCAGAAGCCAGGAGCCGCCGTTTCGGCACGGAGAGAAGTCATCCTGAGAAATTGGCGAACGATCTCCTACCCTGTGTGCCCCCAGGAGCTTCGCAGAGTTAAGGCACTCCGTGGTGGAGTATGGCCTCATGGAAACCACTGCACACCCAACTCCCCCGACGTGAAACACTGGAACTTACCTTGAGGCCTGAGGTCACCTTTCGTTCGGCCGGAGCTGAACCTGGGGTGCCGTGGGAGGAGTTTCTAGAAAGGGATTGCCAGCACGGTTTTCGCTTTCGGAGAACACGCAGCCTCGGCCCACAACGACAATCCTGCCTTGCAGAGTCGTCGGGCCGCTAGTGCTGTTCAGGCAGCTTTGAAGCCAAGCGCAAGGCGCCTCCAAACGGGGAGAAGGCGTACTCTCCCCTCCGCGTCCCCCGTTCAAGCTGAATGACGCAGCATGTTTCTCGGAAGGCTCTGCCGAGCTATCTAGTACAAGGGAGAGAGTGCCTGCCTCTGCTGAGAAAGGTTTTGACGTGGGGATTGCTGGACGTGAGGAAGAGCGTTCCCCAGGCCGTGCAAAGTTGAGGCCTTGGTGATTCTGGATGGTCCCAAGGGTCCAGAATTGTCCCTGGGAAAGCTGTCCTTTTCCCTCTTTTTCCAGCTGGAAGTACACCTCTGGCATCCGGCTGCCGGTCGGCGACGTCCTGGGGGAGACGCCCTGGTTCCACTTGTGGCGCACACTGGTGTTTCTCAGAAGAGCCCAAATTCCTCCCTGCGGGTGGGTGGGGGGCTTGGCACACCAGCATGGAATGTAAGGCTGTTTAGAACTGCGTACCTTGAGGCCGTGTGAAGGCCGCACGAACGAGAGCTTTCGAGCGAACAGGGCAGCGCTTCGCCATCACCGTTGCACGTTCACGGAGCTTAGTCAAACGAACGCATTTCCTTCCTGGGGCTCCAACACGGCCGAGGAGTTGGAAGGCATACAGTGAGTGCCCTTTGACAGTTGTTACAACGAACGTGAGTGCACAGTGTCTCGTGAAATACCTTCCACGGTTGAAGCATTCCGTTAACGCATGCCCCTCCGCTCCCTCTGGCACTCCGAGGTGTTACTAACGGGGGAAATCTGGACTCTTGCTTGAGGCCGGGGTGGGGCGGCGGGACTCACAATTCTCCTGCCGGCGAGCTCCAGAGCGCTCCTGCTGAAGCTCCCAGCAAGGAACGGAGAGCAGCAGGCCTCGCACGAGTCAACCCAGACTTCTTCTGTCACGAGTCAACTCAGACTTCTTCTGTGAGGCCTTCCGGCAGCAAAGAGAAGGTGCGCGCGAGGAGTGTGCTTCAGGCAGCTTAGGACCCGCCACTGTCTCGTCTACCACGGAGGGGAATCAGGTTTGGCCAGGGTCGCCCAGCTTCATACCTGAGCTCCTACAGGTATCCTCAGTGGTTTCTGATTACCTCAAGGAAACACAACGGGAGGAACAGGGCCCTTCCGTGGAGGCCCTTTGGGGCACAGGGACCTCTGCGTGGGATCTACTGGGTAAGTATGGCAGTACCTTAGGTAGGCCTCAGTGACCAAGGCTCTCTGGCTCACGCCTAGCTGTGTAAAGAAGTGTGGCAAACGGACGTACTGCTCCTCAGGCTGGGCCCACGGCCTAGCTTTCGCTTCTGTGAGAGTGCTGTCCCGAGTCTCTTCCCGGAGCCAGTCGTCAGCGCGGTGTCTTTTGGCACTGCAGTTCTCTTTCAGTCAAGGAGGCCGTGCGACTGGCAGAGGGAGTCTGCGCAGCAGTGCCTTCGCGAGGCTCTTTGACGACTGGGGCATTCAACCCAGGCAAGCCAGAGAGCAGTACGTTGCCCTTGCTATGAATGTGAAGAGCTTTCTCCAGGGGCCTGTTTAGGCTAAGGTTCCTCAGAAGCCAGGAGCCGCCGTTCCGGCACGGAGAGAAGTCATCCTGAGAAATTGGCGAACGATCTCCTATCCTGTGTGCCCCCAGGAGCTTCGCAGAGTTAAGGCACTCCGTGGTGGAGTATGGCCTCATGGAAACCACTGCACACCCAACTCCCCCGACGTGAAACACTGGAACTTACCTTGAGGCCTGAGGTCACCTTTCGTTCGGCCGGAGCTGAACATGTGGTGCCGTGAGAGGAGTTTCTAGAAAGGGATTGCCAGCACGGTTTTCGCTTTCGGAGAACACGCAGCCTCGGCCCACAACGACAATCCTGCCTTGCAGAGTCGTCGGTCCGCTAGTGCTGTTCAGGCAGCTTTGAAGCCAAGCGCAAGGCGCCTCCAAACGGGGAGAAAGCGTACTCTCCCCTCCGCGTCCCCCGTTCAAGCTGAATGACGCAGCATGTTTCTCGGAAGGCTCTGCCGAGCTATCTAGTACAAGGGAGAGAGTGCCTGCCTCTGCTGAGAAAGGTTTTGACGTGGGGATTGCTGGACGTGAGGAAGAGCGTTCCCCAGGCCGTGCAAAGTTGAGGCCTTGGTGATTCTGGATGGTCCCAAGGGTCCAGAATTGTCCCTGGGAAAGCTGTCCTTTTCCCTCTTTTTCCAGCTGGAAGTACACCTCTGGCATCCGGCTGCCGGTCGGCGACGTCCTGGGGGAGACGCCCTGGTTTCACTTGTGGCGCACACTGGTGTTTCTCAGAAGAGCCCAAATTCCTCCCTGCGGGTGGGTGGGGGGCTTGGCACACCAGCATGGAATGTAAGGCTGTTTAGAACTGCGTACCTTGAGGCCGTGTGAAGGCCGCACGAACGAGAGCTTTCGAGCGAACAGGGCAGCGCTTCGCCATCACCGTTGCACGTTCACGGAGCTTAGTCAAACGAACGCATTTCCTTCCTGGGGCTCCAACACGGCCGAGGAGTTGCAAGGCATACAGTGAGTGCCCTTTGACAGTTGTTACAACGAACGTGAGTGCACAGTGTCTCGTGAAATACCTTCCACGGTTGAAGCATTCCGTTAACGCATGCCCCTCCGCTCCCTCTGGCACTCCGAGGTGTTACTAACGGGGGAAATCTGGACTCTTGCTTGACGCCGGGGTGGGGCGGCGGGACTCACAATTCTCCTGCCGGCGAGCTCCAGAGCGCTCCTGCTGAAGCTCCCAGCAAGGAACGGAGAGCAGCAGGCCTCGCACGAGTCAACCCAGACTTCTTCTGTCACGAGTCAACTCAGACTTCTTCTGTGAGGCCTTCCGGCAGCAAAGAGAAGGTGCGCGCGAGGAGTGTGCTTCAGGCAGCTTAGGACCCGCCACTGTCTCGTCTACCACGGAGGGGAATCAGGTTTGGCCAGGGTCGCCCAGCTTCATACCTGAGCTCCTACAGGTATCCTCAGTGGTTTCTGATTACCTCAAGGAAACACAACGGGAGGAACAGGGCCCTTCCGCGGAGGCTCTTTGGGGCACAGGGACCTCTGCGTGGGATCTACTGGGTAAGTATGGCAGTACCTTAGGTAGGCCTCAGTGACCAAGGCTCTCTGGCTCACGCCTAGCTGTGTAAAGAAGTGTGGCAAACGTACGTACTGCTCCTCAGGCTGGGCCCACGGCCTAGCTTTCGCTTCTGTGAGAGTGCTGTCCCGAGTCTCTTCCCGGAGCCAGTCGTCAGCGCGGTGTCTTTTGGCACTGCAGTTCTCTTTCAGTCAAGGAGGCCGTGCGACTGGCAGAGGGAGTCTGCGCAGCAGTGCCTTCGCGAGGCTCTTTGACGACTGGGGCATTCAACCCAGGCAAGCCAGAGAGCAGTACGTTGCCCTTGCTATGAATGTGAAGAGCTTTCTCCAGGGGCCTGTTTAGGCTAAGGTTCCTCAGAAGCCAGGAGCCGCCGTTCCGGCACGGAGAGAAGTCATCCTGAGAAATTGGCGAACGATCTCCTATCCTGTGTGCCCCCAGGAGCTTCGCAGAGTTAAGGCACTCCGTGGTGGAGTATGGCCTCATGGAAACCACTGCACACCCAACTCCCCCGACGTGAAACACTGGAACTTACCTTGAGGCCTGAGGTCACCTTTCGTTCGGCCGGAGCTGAACATGTGGTGCCGTGAGAGGAGTTTCTAGAAAGGGATTGCCAGCACGGTTTTCGCTTTCGGAGAACACGCAGCCTCGGCCCACAACGACAATCCTGCCTTGCAGAGTCGTCGGGCCGCTAGTGCTGTTCAGGCAGCTTTGAAGCCAAGCGCAAGGCGCCTCCAAACGGGGAGAAAGCGTACTCTCCCCTCCGCGTCCCCCGTTCAAGCTGAATGACGCAGCATGTTTCTCGGAAGGCTCTGCCGAGCTATCTAGTACAAGGGAGAGAGTGCCTGCCTCTGCTGAGAAAGGTTTTGACGTGGGGATTGCTGGACGTGAGGAAGAGCGTTCCCCAGGCCGTGCAAAGTTGAGGCCTTGGTGATTCTGGATGGTCCCAAGGGTCCAGAATTGTCCCTGGGAAAGCTGTCCTTTTCCCTCTTTTTCCGGCTGGAAGTACACCTCTGGCATCCGGCTGCCGGTCGGCGACGTCCTGGGGGAGACGCCCTGGTTCCACTTGTGGCGCACACTGGTGTTTCTCAGAAGAGCCCAAATTCCTCCCTGCGGGTGGGTGGGGGGCTTGGCACACCAGCATGGAATGTAAGGCTGTTTAGAACTGCGTACCTTGAGGCCGTGTGAAGGCCGCACGAACGAGAGCTTTCGAGCGAACAGGGCAGCGCTTCGCCATCACCGTTGCACGTTCACGGAGCTTAGTCAAACGAACGCATTTCCTTCCTGGGGCTCCAACACGGCCGAGGAGTTGCAAGGCATACAGTGAGTGCCCTTTGACAGTTGTTACAACGAACGTGAGTGCACAGTGTCTCGTGAAATACCTTCCACGGTTGAAGCATTCCGTTAACGCATGCCCCTCCGCTCCCTCTGGCACTCCGAGGTGTTACTAACGGGGGAAATCTGGACTCTTGCTTGAGGCCGGGGTGGGGCGGCGGGACTCACAATTCTCCTGCCGGCGAGCTCCAGAGCGCTCCTGCTGAAGCTCCCAGCAAGGAACGGAGAGCAGCAGGCCTCGCACGAGTCAACCCAGACTTCTTCTGTCACGAGTCAACTCAGACTTCTTCTGTGAGGCCTTCCGGCAGCAAAGAGAAGGTGCGCGCGAGGAGTGTGCTTCAGGCAGCTTAGGACCCGCCACTGTCTCGTCTACCACGGAGGGGAATCAGGTTTGGCCAGGGTCGCCCAGCTTCATACCTGAGCTCCTACAGGTATCCTCAGTGGTTTCTGATTACCTCAAGGAAACACAACGGGAGGAACAGGGCCCTTCCGTGGAGGCTCTTTGGGGCACAGGGACCTCTGCGTGGGATCTACTGGGTAAGTATGGCAGTACCTTAGGTAGGCCTCAGTGACCAAGGCTCTCTGGCTCACGCCTAGCTGTGTAAAGAAGTGTGGCAAACGGACGTACTGCTCCTCAGGCTGGGCCCACGGCCTAGCTTTCGCTTCTGTGAGAGTGCTGTCCCGAGTCTCTTCCCGGAGCCAGTCGTCAGCGCGGTGTCTTTTGGCACTGCAGTTCTCTTTCAGTCAAGGAGGCCGTGCGACTGGCAGAGGGAGTCTGCGCAGCAGTGCCTTCGCGAGGCTCTTTGATGACTGGGGCATTCAACCCAGGCAAGCCAGAGAGCAGTACGTTGCCCTTGCTATGAATGTGAGGAGCTTTCTCCAGGGGCCTGTTTAGGCTAAGGTTCCTCAGAAGCCAGGAGCCGCCGTTTCGGCACGGAGAGAAGTCATCCTGAGAAATTGGCGAACGATCTCCTACCCTGTGTGCCCCCAGGAGCTTCGCAGAGTTAAGGCACTCCGTGGTGGAGTATGGCCTCATGGAAACCACTGCACACCCAACTCCCCCGACGTGAAACACTGGAACTTACCTTGAGGCCTGAGGTCACCTTTCGTTCGGCCGGAGCTGAACCTGGGGTGCCGTGGGAGGAGTTTCTAGAAAGGGATTGCCAGCACGGTTTTCGCTTTCGGAGAACACGCAGCCTCGGCCCACAACGACAATCCTGCCTTGCAGAGTCGTCGGGCCGCTAGTGCTGTTCAGGCAGCTTTGAAGCCAAGCGCAAGGCGCCTCCAAACGGGGAGAAGGCGTACTCTCCCCTCCGCGTCCCCCGTTCAAGCTGAATGACGCAGCATGTTTCTCGGAAGGCTCTGCCGAGCTATCTAGTACAAGGGAGAGAGTGCCTGCCTCTGCTGAGAAAGGTTTTGACGTGGGGATTGCTGGACGTGAGGAAGAGCGTTCCCCAGGCCGTGCAAAGTTGAGGCCTTGGTGATTCTGGATGGTCCCAAGGGTCCAGAATTGTCCCTGGGAAAGCTGTCCTTTTCCCTCTTTTTCCAGCTGGAAGTACACCTCTGGCATCCGGCTGCCGGTCGGCGACGTCCTGGGGGAGACGCCCTGGTTCCACTTGTGGCGCACACTGGTGTTTCTCAGAAGAGCCCAAATTCCTCCCTGCGGGTGGGTGGGGGGCTTGGCACACCAGCATGGAATGTAAGGCTGTTTAGAACTGCGTACCTTGAGGCCGTGTGAAGGCCGCACGAACGAGAGCTTTCGAGCGAACAGGGCAGCGCTTCGCCATCACCGTTGCACGTTCACGGAGCTTAGTCAAACGAACGCATTTCCTTCCTGGGGCTCCAACACGGCCGAGGAGTTGGAAGGCATACAGTGAGTGCCCTTTGACAGTTGTTACAACGAACGTGAGTGCACAGTGTCTCGTGAAATACCTTCCACGGTTGAAGCATTCCGTTAACGCATGCCCCTCCGCTCCCTCTGGCACTCCGAGGTGTTACTAACGGGGGAAATCTGGACTCTTGCTTGAGGCCGGGGTGGGGCGGCGGGACTCACAATTCTCCTGCCGGCGAGCTCCAGAGCGCTCCTGCTGAAGCTCCCAGCAAGGAACGGAGAGCAGCAGGCCTCGCACGAGTCAACCCAGACTTCTTCTGTCACGAGTCAACTCAGACTTCTTCTGTGAGGCCTTCCGGCAGCAAAGAGAAGGTGCGCGCGAGGAGTGTGCTTCAGGCAGCTTAGGACCCGCCACTGTCTCGTCTACCACGGAGGGGAATCAGGTTTGGCCAGGGTCGCCCAGCTTCATACCTGAGCTCCTACAGGTATCCTCAGTGGTTTCTGATTACCTCAAGGAAACACAACGGGAGGAACAGGGCCCTTCCGTGGAGGCCCTTTGGGGCACAGGGACCTCTGCGTGGGATCTACTGGGTAAGTATGGCAGTACCTTAGGTAGGCCTCAGTGACCAAGGCTCTCTGGCTCACGCCTAGCTGTGTAAAGAAGTGTGGCAAACGGACGTACTGCTCCTCAGGCTGGGCCCACGGCCTAGCTTTCGCTTCTGTGAGAGTGCTGTCCCGAGTCTCTTCCCGGAGCCAGTCGTCAGCGCGGTGTCTTTTGGCACTGCAGTTCTCTTTCAGTCAAGGAGGCCGTGCGACTGGCAGAGGGAGTCTGCGCAGCAGTGCCTTCGCGAGGCTCTTTGACGACTGGGGCATTCAACCCAGGCAAGCCAGAGAGCAGTACGTTGCCCTTGCTATGAATGTGAAGAGCTTTCTCCAGGGGCCTGTTTAGGCTAAGGTTCCTCAGAAGCCAGGAGCCGCCGTTCCGGCACGGAGAGAAGTCATCCTGAGAAATTGGCGAACGATCTCCTATCCTGTGTGCCCCCAGGAGCTTCGCAGAGTTAAGGCACTCCGTGGTGGAGTATGGCCTCATGGAAACCACTGCACACCCAACTCCCCCGACGTGAAACACTGGAACTTACCTTGAGGCCTGAGGTCACCTTTCGTTCGGCCGGAGCTGAACATGTGGTGCCGTGAGAGGAGTTTCTAGAAAGGGATTGCCAGCACGGTTTTCGCTTTCGGAGAACACGCAGCCTCGGCCCACAACGACAATCCTGCCTTGCAGAGTCGTCGGTCCGCTAGTGCTGTTCAGGCAGCTTTGAAGCCAAGCGCAAGGCGCCTCCAAACGGGGAGAAAGCGTACTCTCCCCTCCGCGTCCCCCGTTCAAGCTGAATGACGCAGCATGTTTCTCGGAAGGCTCTGCCGAGCTATCTAGTACAAGGGAGAGAGTGCCTGCCTCTGCTGAGAAAGGTTTTGACGTGGGGATTGCTGGACGTGAGGAAGAGCGTTCCCCAGGCCGTGCAAAGTTGAGGCCTTGGTGATTCTGGATGGTCCCAAGGGTCCAGAATTGTCCCTGGGAAAGCTGTCCTTTTCCCTCTTTTTCCAGCTGGAAGTACACCTCTGGCATCCGGCTGCCGGTCGGCGACGTCCTGGGGGAGACGCCCTGGTTTCACTTGTGGCGCACACTGGTGTTTCTCAGAAGAGCCCAAATTCCTCCCTGCGGGTGGGTGGGGGGCTTGGCACACCAGCATGGAATGTAAGGCTGTTTAGAACTGCGTACCTTGAGGCCGTGTGAAGGCCGCACGAACGAGAGCTTTCGAGCGAACAGGGCAGCGCTTCGCCATCACCGTTGCACGTTCACGGAGCTTAGTCAAACGAACGCATTTCCTTCCTGGGGCTCCAACACGGCCGAGGAGTTGCAAGGCATACAGTGAGTGCCCTTTGACAGTTGTTACAACGAACGTGAGTGCACAGTGTCTCGTGAAATACCTTCCACGGTTGAAGCATTCCGTTAACGCATGCCCCTCCGCTCCCTCTGGCACTCCGAGGTGTTACTAACGGGGGAAATCTGGACTCTTGCTTGACGCCGGGGTGGGGCGGCGGGACTCACAATTCTCCTGCCGGCGAGCTCCAGAGCGCTCCTGCTGAAGCTCCCAGCAAGGAACGGAGAGCAGCAGGCCTCGCACGAGTCAACCCAGACTTCTTCTGTCACGAGTCAACTCAGACTTCTTCTGTGAGGCCTTCCGGCAGCAAAGAGAAGGTGCGCGCGAGGAGTGTGCTTCAGGCAGCTTAGGACCCGCCACTGTCTCGTCTACCACGGAGGGGAATCAGGTTTGGCCAGGGTCGCCCAGCTTCATACCTGAGCTCCTACAGGTATCCTCAGTGGTTTCTGATTACCTCAAGGAAACACAACGGGAGGAACAGGGCCCTTCCGCGGAGGCTCTTTGGGGCACAGGGACCTCTGCGTGGGATCTACTGGGTAAGTATGGCAGTACCTTAGGTAGGCCTCAGTGACCAAGGCTCTCTGGCTCACGCCTAGCTGTGTAAAGAAGTGTGGCAAACGTACGTACTGCTCCTCAGGCTGGGCCCACGGCCTAGCTTTCGCTTCTGTGAGAGTGCTGTCCCGAGTCTCTTCCCGGAGCCAGTCGTCAGCGCGGTGTCTTTTGGCACTGCAGTTCTCTTTCAGTCAAGGAGGCCGTGCGACTGGCAGAGGGAGTCTGCGCAGCAGTGCCTTCGCGAGGCTCTTTGACGACTGGGGCATTCAACCCAGGCAAGCCAGAGAGCAGTACGTTGCCCTTGCTATGAATGTGAAGAGCTTTCTCCAGGGGCCTGTTTAGGCTAAGGTTCCTCAGAAGCCAGGAGCCGCCGTTCCGGCACGGAGAGAAGTCATCCTGAGAAATTGGCGAACGATCTCCTATCCTGTGTGCCCCCAGGAGCTTCGCAGAGTTAAGGCACTCCGTGGTGGAGTATGGCCTCATGGAAACCACTGCACACCCAACTCCCCCGACGTGAAACACTGGAACTTACCTTGAGGCCTGAGGTCACCTTTCGTTCGGCCGGAGCTGAACATGTGGTGCCGTGAGAGGAGTTTCTAGAAAGGGATTGCCAGCACGGTTTTCGCTTTCGGAGAACACGCAGCCTCGGCCCACAACGACAATCCTGCCTTGCAGAGTCGTCGGGCCGCTAGTGCTGTTCAGGCAGCTTTGAAGCCAAGCGCAAGGCGCCTCCAAACGGGGAGAAAGCGTACTCTCCCCTCCGCGTCCCCCGTTCAAGCTGAATGACGCAGCATGTTTCTCGGAAGGCTCTGCCGAGCTATCTAGTACAAGGGAGAGAGTGCCTGCCTCTGCTGAGAAAGGTTTTGACGTGGGGATTGCTGGACGTGAGGAAGAGCGTTCCCCAGGCCGTGCAAAGTTGAGGCCTTGGTGATTCTGGATGGTCCCAAGGGTCCAGAATTGTCCCTGGGAAAGCTGTCCTTTTCCCTCTTTTTCCGGCTGGAAGTACACCTCTGGCATCCGGCTGCCGGTCGGCGACGTCCTGGGGGAGACGCCCTGGTTCCACTTGTGGCGCACACTGGTGTTTCTCAGAAGAGCCCAAATTCCTCCCTGCGGGTGGGTGGGGGGCTTGGCACACCAGCATGGAATGTAAGGCTGTTTAGAACTGCGTACCTTGAGGCCGTGTGAAGGCCGCACGAACGAGAGCTTTCGAGCGAACAGGGCAGCGCTTCGCCATCACCGTTGCACGTTCACGGAGCTTAGTCAAACGAACGCATTTCCTTCCTGGGGCTCCAACACGGCCGAGGAGTTGGAAGGCATACAGTGAGTGCCCTTTGACAGTTGTTACAACGAACGTGAGTGCACAGTGTCTCGTGAAATACCTTCCACGGTTGAAGCATTCCGTTAACGCATGCCCCTCCGCTCCCTCTGGCACTCCGAGGTGTTACTAACGGGGGAAATCTGGACTCTTGCTTGAGGCCGGGGTGGGGCGGCGGGACTCACAATTCTCCTGCCGGCGAGCTCCAGAGCGCTCCTGCTGAAGCTCCCAGCAAGGAACGGAGAGCAGCAGGCCTCGCACGAGTCAACCCAGACTTCTTCTGTCACGAGTCAACTCAGACTTCTTATGTGAGGCCTTCCGGCAGCAAAGAGAAGGTGCGCGCGAGGAGTGTGCTTCAGGCAGATTAGGACCCGCCACTGTCTCGTCTACCACGGAGGGGAATCAGGTTTGGCCAGGGTCGCCCAGCTTCATACCTGAGCTCCTACAGGTATCCTCAGTGGTTTCTGATTACCTCAAGGAAACACAACGGGAGGAACAGGGCCCTTCCGTGGAGGCTCTTTGGGGCACAGGGACCTCTGCGTGGGATCTACTGGGTAAGTATGGCAGTACCTTAGGTAGGCCTCAGTGACCAAGGCTCTCTGGCTCACGCCTAGCTGTGTAAAGAAGTGTGGCAAACGGACGTACTGCTCCTCAGGCTGGGCCCACGGCCTAGCTTTCGCTTCTGTGAGAGTGCTGTCCCGAGTCTCTTCCCGGAGCCAGTCGTCAGCGCGGTGTCTTTTGGCACTGCAGTTCTCTTTCAGTCAAGGAGGCCGTGCGACTGGCAGAGGGAGTCTGCGCAGCAGTGCCTTCGCGAGGCTCTTTGACGACTGGGGCATTCAACCCAGGCAAGCCAGAGAGCAGTACGTTGCCCTTGCTATGAATGTGAAGAGCTTTCTCCAGGGGCCTGTTTAGGCTAAGGTTCCTCAGAAGCCAGGAGCCGCCGTTCCGGCACGGAGAGAAGTCATCCTGAGAAATTGGCGAACGATCTCCTATCCTGTGTGCCCCCAGGAGCTTCGCAGAGTTAAGGCACTCCGTGGTGGAGTATGGCCTCATGGAAACCACTGCACACCCAACTCCCCCGACGTGAAACACTGGAACTTACCTTGAGGCCTGAGGTCACCTTTCGTTCGGCCGGAGCTGAACATGTGGTGCCGTGAGAGGAGTTTCTAGAAAGGGATTGCCAGCACGGTTTTCGCTTTCGGAGAACACGCAGCCTCGGCCCACAACGACAATCCTGCCTTGCAGAGTCGTCGGTCCGCTAGTGCTGTTCAGGCAGCTTTGAAGCCAAGCGCAAGGCGCCTCCAAACGGGGAGAAAGCGTACTCTCCCCTCCGCGTCCCCCGTTCAAGCTGAATGACGCAGCATGTTTCTCGGAAGGCTCTGCCGAGCTATCTAGTACAAGGGAGAGAGTGCCTGCCTCTGCTGAGAAAGGTTTTGACGTGGGGATTGCTGGACGTGAGGAAGAGCGTTCCCCAGGCCGTGCAAAGTTGAGGCCTTGGTGATTCTGGATGGTCCCAAGGGTCCAGAATTGTCCCTGGGAAAGCTGTCCTTTTCCCTCTTTTTCCGGCTGGAAGTACACCTCTGGCATCCGGCTGCCGGTCGGCGACGTCCTGGGGGAGACGCCCTGGTTCCACTTGTGGCGCACACTGGTGTTTCTCAGAAGAGCCCAAATTCCTCCCTGCGGGTGGGTGGGGGGCTTGGCACACCAGCATGGAATGTAAGGCTGTTTAGAACTGCGTACCTTGAGGCCGTGTGAAGGCCGCACGAACGAGAGCTTTCGAGCGAACAGGGCAGCGCTTCGCCATCACCGTTGCACGTTCACGGAGCTTAGTCAAACGAACGCATTTCCTTCCTGGGGCTCCAACACGGCCGAGGAGTTGCAAGGCATACAGTGAGTGCCCTTTGACAGTTGTTACAACGAACGTGAGTGCACAGTGTCTCGTGAAATACCTTCCACGGTTGAAGCATTCCGTTAACGCATGCCCCTCCGCTCCCTCTGGCACTCCGAGGTGTTACTAACGGGGGAAATCTGGACTCTTGCTTGAGGCCGGGGTGGGGCGGCGGGACTCACAATTCTCCTGCCGGCGAGCTCCAGAGCGCTCCTGCTGAAGCTCCCAGCAAGGAACGGAGAGCAGCAGGCCTCGCACGAGTCAACCCAGACTTCTTCTGTCACGAGTCAACTCAGACTTCTTATGTGAGGCCTTCCGGCAGCAAAGAGAAGGTGCGCGCGAGGAGTGTGCTTCAGGCAGCTTAGGACCCGCCACTGTCTCGTCTACCACGGAGGGGAATCAGGTTTGGCCAGGGTCGCCCAGCTTCATACCTGAGCTCCTACAGGTATCCTCAGTGGTTTCTGATTACCTCAAGGAAACACAACGGGAGGAACAGGGCCCTTCCGTGGAGGCCCTTTGGGGCACAGGGACCTCTGCGTGGGATCTACTGGGTAAGTATGGCAGTACCTTAGGTAGACCTCAGTGACCAAGGCTCTCTGGCTCACGCCTAGCTGTGTAAAGAAGTGTGGCAAACGTACGTACTGCTCCACAGGCTGGGCCCACGGCCTAGCTTTCGCTTCTGTGAGAGTGCTGTCCCGAGTCTCTTCCCGGAGCCAGTCGTCAGCGCGGTGTCTTTTGGCACTGCAGTTCTCTTTCAGTCAAGGAGGCCGTGCGACTGGCAGAGGGAGTCTGCGCAGCAGTGCCTTCGCGAGGCTCTTTGACGACTGGGGCATTCAACCCAGGCAAGCCAGAGAGCAGTACGTTGCCCTTGCTATGAATGTGAGGAGCTTTCTCCAGGGGCCTGTTTAGGCTAAGGTTCCTCAGAAGCCAGGAGCCGCCGTTCCGGCACGGAGAGAAGTCATCCTGAGAAATTGGCGAACGATCTCCTATCCTGTGTGCCCCCAGGAGCTTCGCAGAGTTAAGGCACTCCGTGGTGGAGTATGGCCTCATGGAAACCACTGCACACCCAACTCCCCCGACGTGAAACACTGGAACTTACCTTGAGGCCTGAGGTCACCTTTCGTTCGGCCGGAGCTGAACATGTGGTGCCGTGAGAGGAGTTTCTAGAAAGGGATTGCCAGCACGGTTTTCGCTTTCGGAGAACACGCAGCCTCGGCCCACAACGACAATCCTGCCTTGCAGAGTCGTCGGGCCGCTAGTGCTGTTCAGGCAGCTTTGAAGCCAAGCGCAAGGCGCCTCCAAACGGGGAGAAAGCGTACTCTCCCCTCCGCGTCCCCCGTTCAAGCTGAATGACGCAGCATGTTTCTCGGAAGGCTCTGCCGAGCTATCTAGTACAAGGGAGAGAGTGCCTGCCTCTGCTGAGAAAGGTTTTGACGTGGGGATTGCTGGACGTGAGGAAGAGCGTTCCCCAGGCCGTGCAAAGTTGAGGCCTTGGTGATTCTGGATGGTCCCAAGGGTCCAGAATTGTCCCTGGGAAAGCTGTCCTTTTCCCTCTTTTTCCAGCTGGAAGTACACCTCTGGCATCCGGCTGCCGGTCGGCGACGTCCTGGGGGAGACGCCCTGGTTTCACTTGTGGCGCACACTGGTGTTTCTCAGAAGAGCCCAAATTCCTCCCTGCGGGTGGGTGGGGGGCTTGGCACACCAGCATGGAATGTAAGGCTGTTTAGAACTGCGTACCTTGAGGCCGTGTGAAGGCCGCACGAACGAGAGCTTTCGAGCGAACAGGGCAGCGCTTCGCCATCACCGTTGCACGTTCACGGAGCTTAGTCAAACGAACGCATTTCCTTCCTGGGGCTCCAACACGGCCGAGGAGTTGGAAGGCATACAGTGAGTGCCCTTTGACAGTTGTTACAACGAACGTGAGTGCACAGTGTCTCGTGAAATACCTTCCACGGTTGAAGCATTCCGTTAACGCATGCCCCTCCGCTCCCTCTGGCACTCCGAGGTGTTACTAACGGGGGAAATCTGGACTCTTGCTTGAGGCCGGGGTGGGGCGGCGGGACTCACAATTCTCCTGCCGGCGAGCTCCAGAGCGCTCCTGCTGAAGCTCCCAGCAAGGAACGGAGAGCAGCAGGCCTCGCACGAGTCAACCCAGACTTCTTCTGTCACGAGTCAACTCAGACTTCTTATGTGAGGCCTTCCGGCAGCAAAGAGAAGGTGCGCGCGAGGAGTGTGCTTCAGGCAGCTTAGGACCCGCCACTGTCTCGTCTACCACGGAGGGGAATCAGGTTTGGCCAGGGTCGCCCAGCTTCATACCTGAGCTCCTACAGGTATCCTCAGTGGTTTCTGATTACCTCAAGGAAACACAACGGGAGGAACAGGGCCCTTCCGTGGAGGCTCTTTGGGGCACAGGGACCTCTGCGTGGGATCTACTGGGTAAGTATGGCAGTACCTTAGGTAGGCCTCAGTGACCAAGGCTCTCTGGCTCACGCCTAGCTGTGTAAAGAAGTGTGGCAAACGTACGTACTGCTCCTCAGGCTGGGCCCACGGCCTAGCTTTCGCTTCTGTGAGAGTGCTGTCCCGAGTCTCTTCCCGGAGCCAGTCGTCAGCGCGGTGTCTTTTGGCACTGCAGTTCTCTTTCAGTCAAGGAGGCCGTGCGACTGGCAGAGGGAGTCTGCGCAGCAGTGCCTTCGCGAGGCTCTTTGATGACTGGGGCATTCAACCCAGGCAAGCCAGAGAGCAGTACGTTGCCCTTGCTATGAATGTGAGGAGCTTTCTCCAGGGGCCTGTTTAGGCTAAGGTTCCTCAGAAGCCAGGAGCCGCCGTTTCAGCACGGAGAGAAGTCATCCTGAGAAATTGGCGAACGATCTCCTATCCTGTGTGCCCCCAGGAGCTTCGCAGAGTTAAGGCACTCCGTGGTGGAGTATGGCCTCATGGAAACCACTGCACACCCAACTCCCCCGACGTGAAACACTGGAACTTACCTTGAGGCCTGAGGTCACCTTTCGTTCGGCCGGAGCTGAACCTGGGGTGCCGTGGGAGGAGTTTCTAGAAAGGGATTGCCAGCACGGTTTTCGCTTTCGGAGAACACGCAGCCTCGGCCCACAACGACAATCCTGCCTTGCAGAGTCGTCGGGCCGCTAGTGCTGTTCAGGCAGCTTTGAAGCCAAGCGCAAGGCGCCTCCAAACGGGGAGAAAGCGTACTCTCCCCTCCGCGTCCCCCGTTCAAGCTGAATGACGCAGCATGTTTCTCGGAAGGCTCTGCCGAGCTATCTAGTACAAGGGAGAGAGTGCCTGCCTCTGCTGAGAAAGGTTTTGACGTGGGGATTGCTGGACGTGAGGAAGAGCGTTCCCCAGGCCGTGCAAAGTTGAGGCCTTGGTGATTCTGGATGGTCCCAAGGGTCCAGAATTGTCCCTGGGAAAGCTGTCCTTTTCCCTCTTTTTCCGGCTGGAAGTACACCTCTGGCATCCGGCTGCCGGTCGGCGACGTCCTGGGGGAGACGCCCTGGTTCCACTTGTGGCGCACACTGGTGTTTCTCAGAAGAGCCCAAATTCCTCCCTGCGGGTGGGTGGGGGGCTTGGCACACCAGCATGGAATGTAAGGCTGTTTAGAACTGCGTACCTTGAGGCCGTGTGAAGGCCGCACGAACGAGAGCTTTCGAGCGAACAGGGCAGCGCTTCGCCATCACCGTTGCACGTTCACGGAGCTTAGTCAAACGAACGCATTTCCTTCCTGGGGCTCCAACACGGCCGAGGAGTTGCAAGGCATACAGTGAGTGCCCTTTGACAGTTGTTACAACGAACGTGAGTGCACAGTGTCTCGTGAAATACCTTCCACGGTTGAAGCATTCCGTTAACGCATGCCCCTCCGCTCCCTCTGGCACTCCGAGGTGTTACTAACGGGGGAAATCTGGACTCTTGCTTGAGGCCGGGGTGGGGCGGCGGGACTCACAATTCTCCTGCCGGCGAGCTCCAGAGCGCTCCTGCTGAAGCTCCCAGCAAGGAACGGAGAGCAGCAGGCCTCGCACGAGTCAACCCAGACTTCTTCTGTCACGAGTCAACTCAGACTTCTTCTGTGAGGCCTTCCGGCAGCAAAGAGAAGGTGCGCGCGAGGAGTGTGCTTCAGGCAGCTTAGGACCTGCCACTGTCTCGTCTACCACGGAGGGGAATCAGGTTTGGCCAGGGTCGCCCAGCTTCATACCTGAGCTCCTACAAGTATCCTCAGTGGTTTCTGATTACCTCAAGGAAACACAACGGGAGGAACAGGGCCCTTCCGTGGAGGCCCTTTGGGGCACAGGGACCTCTGCGTGGGATCTACTGGGTAAGTATGGCAGTACCTTAGGTAGGCCTCAGTGACCAAGGCTCTCTGGCTCACGCCTAGCTGTGTAAAGAAGTGTGGCAAACGGACGTACTGCTCCTCAGGCTGGGCCCACGGCCTAGCTTTCGCTTCTGTGAGAGTGCTGTCCCGAGTCTCTTCCCGGAGCCAGTCGTCAGCGCGGTGTCTTTTGGCACTGCAGTTCTCTTTCAGTCAAGGAGGCCGTGCGACTGGCAGAGGGAGTCTGCGCAGCAGTGCCTTCGCGAGGCTCTTTGATGACTGGGGCATTCAACCCAGGCAAGCCAGAGAGCAGTACGTTGCCCTTGCTATGAATGTGAGGAGCTTTCTCCAGGGGCCTGTTTAGGCTAAGGTTCCTCAGAAGCCAGGAGCCGCCGTTTCGGCACGGAGAGAAGTCATCCTGAGAAATTGGCGAACGATCTCCTATCCTGTGTGCCCCCAGGAGCTTCGCAGAGTTAAGGCACTCCGTGGTGGAGTATGGCCTCATGGAAACCACTGCACACCCAACTCCCCCGACGTGAAACACTGGAACTTACCTTGAGGCCTGAGGTCACCTTTCGTTCGGCCGGAGCTGAACCTGGGGTGCCGTGGGAGGAGTTTCTAGAAAGGGATTGCCAGCACGGTTTTCGCTTTCGGAGAACACGCAGCCTCGGCCCACAACGACAATCCTGCCTTGCAGAGTCGTCGGGCCGCTAGTGCTGTTCAGGCAGCTTTGAAGCCAAGCGCAAGGCGCCTCCAAACGGGGAGAAAGCGTACTCTCCCCTCCGCGTCCCCCGTTCAAGCTGAATGACGCAGCATGTTTCTCGGAAGGCTCTGCCGAGCTATCTAGTACAAGGGAGAGAGTGCCTGCCTCTGCTGAGAAAGGTTTTGACGTGGGGATTGCTGGACAGGCGGAAGAGCGTTCCCCAGGCCGTGCAAAGTTGAGGCCTTGGTGATTCTGGATGGTCCCAAGGGTCCAGAATTGTCCCTGGGAAAGCTGTCCTTTTCCCTCTTTTTCCGGCTGGAAGTACACCTCTGGCATCCGGCTGCCGGTCGGCGACGTCCTGGGGGAGACGCCCTGGTTTCACTTGTGGCGCACACTGGTGTTTCTCAGAAGAGCCCAAATTCCTCCCTGCGGGTGGGTGGGGGGCTTGGCACACCAGCATGGAATGTAAGGCTGTTTAGAACTGCGTACCTTGAGGCCGTGTGAAGGCCGCACGAACGAGAGCTTTCGAGCGAACAGGGCAGCGCTTCGCCATCACCGTTGCACGTTCACGGAGCTTAGTCAAACGAACGCATTTCCTTCCTGGGGCTCCAACACGGCCGAGGAGTTGCAAGGCATACAGTGAGTGCCCTTTGACAGTTGTTACAACGAACGTGAGTGCACAGTGTCTCGTGAAATACCTTCCACGGTTGAAGCATTCCGTTAACGCATGCCCCTCCGCTCCCTCTGGCACTCCGAGGTGTTACTAACGGGGGAAACCTGGACTTTTGCTTGAGGCCGGGGTGGGGCGGCGGGACTCACAATTCTCCTGCCGGCGAGCTCCAGAGCGCTCCTGCTGAAGCTCCCAGCAAGGAACGGAGAGCAGCAGGCCTCGCACGAGTCAACCCAGACTTCTTCTGTCACGAGTCAACTCAGACTTCTTATGTGAGGCCTTCCGGCAGCAAAGAGAAGGTGCGCGCGAGGAGTGTGCTTCAGGCAGCTTAGGACCCGCCACTGTCTCGTCTACCACGGAGGGGAATCAGGTTTGGCCAGGGTCGCCCAGCTTCATACCTGAGCTCCTACAGGTATCCTCAGTGGTTTCTGATTACCTCAAGGAAACACAACGGGAGGAACAGGGCCCTTCCGTGGAGGCCCTTTGGGGCACAGGGACCTCTGCGTGGGATCTACTGGGTAAGTATGGCAGTACCTTAGGTAGGCCTCAGTGACCAAGGCTCTCTGGCTCACGCCTAGCTGTGTAAAGAAGTGTGGCAAACGTACGTACTGCTCCTCAGGCTCGGCCCACGGCCTAGCTTTCGCTTCTGTGAGAGTGCTGTCCCGAGTCTCTTCCCGGAGCCAGTCGTCAGCGCGGTGTCTTTTGGCACTGCAGTTCTCTTTCAGTCAAGGAGGCCGTGCGACTGGCAGAGGGAGTCTGCGCAGCAGTGCCTTCGCGAGGCTCTTTGACGACTGGGGCATTCAACCCAGGCAAGCCAGAGAGCAGTACGTTGCCCTTGCTATGAATGTGAAGAGCTTTCTCCAGGGGCCTGTTTAGGCTAAGGTTCCTCAGAAGCCAGGAGCCGCCGTTCCGGCACGGAGAGAAGTCATCCTGAGAAATTGGCGAAAGATCTCCTATCCTGTGTGCCCCCAGGAGCTTCGCAGAGTTAAGGCACTCCGTGGTGGAGTATGGCCTCATGGAAACCACTGCACACCCAACTCCCCCGACGTGAAACACTGGAACTTACCTTGAGGCCTGAGGTCACCTTTCGTTCGGCCGGAGCTGAACATGTGGTGCCGTGAGAGGAGTTTCTAGAAAGGGATTGCCAGCACGGTTTTCGCTTTCGGAGAACACGCAGCCTCGGCCCACAACGACAATCCTGCCTTGCAGAGTCGTCGGGCCGCTAGTGCTGTTCAGGCAGCTTTGAAGCCAAGGGCAAGGCGCCTCCAAACGGGGAGAAAGCGTACTCTCCCCTCCGCGTCCCACGTTCAAGCTGAATGACGCAGCATGTTTCTCGGAAGGATCTGCCGAGCTATCTAGTACAAGGGAGAGAGTGCCTGCCTCTGCTGAGAAAGGTTTTGACGTGGGGATTGCTGGACAGGCGGAAGAGCGTTCCCCAGGCCGTGCAAAGTTGAGGCCTTGGTGATTCTGGATGGTCCCAAGGGTCCAGAATTGTCCCTGGGAAAGCTGTCTTTTTCCCTCTTTTTCCGGCTGGAAGTACACCTCTGGCATCCGGCTGCCGGTCGGCGACGTCCTGGGGGAGACGCCCTGGTTTCACTTGTGGCGCACACTGGTGTTTCTCAGAAGAGCCCAAATTCCTCCCTGCGGGTGGGTGGGGGGCTTGGCACACCAGCATGGAATGTAAGGCTGTTTAGAACTGCGTACCTTGAGGCCGTGTGAAGGCCGCACGAACGAGAGCTTTCGAGCGAACAGGGCAGCGCTTCGCCATCACCGTTGCACGTTCACGGAGCTTAGTCAAACGAACGCATTTCCTTCCTGGGGCTCCAACACGGCCGAGGAGTTGCAAGGCATACAGTGAGTGCCCTTTGACAGTTGTTACAACGAACGTGAGTGCACAGTGTCTCGTGAAATACCTTCCACGGTTGAAGCATTCCGTTAACGCATGCCCCTCCGCTCCCTCTGGCACTCCGAGGTGTTACTAACGGGGGAAACCTGGACTTTTGCTTGAGGCCGGGGTGGGGCGGCGGGACTCACAATTCTCCTGCCGGCGAGCTCCAGAGCGCTCCTGCTGAAGCTCCCAGCAAGGAACGGAGAGCAGCAGGCCTCGCACGAGTCAACCCAGACTTCTTCTGTCACGAGTCAACTCAGACTTCTTATGTGAGGCCTTCCGGCAGCAAAGAGAAGGTGCGCGCGAGGAGTGTGCTTCAGGCAGCTTAGGACCCGCCACTGTCTCGTCTACCACGGAGGGGAATCAGGTTTGGCCAGGGTCGCCCAGCTTCATACCTGAGCTCCTACAGGTATCCTCAGTGGTTTCTGATTACCTCAAGGAAACACAACGGGAGGAACAGGGCCCTTCCGTGGAGGCCCTTTGGGGCACAGGGACCTCTGCGTGGGATCTACTGGGTAAGTATGGCAGTACCTTAGGTAGGCCTCAGTGACCAAGGCTCTCTGGCTCACGCCTAGCTGTGTAAAGAAGTGTGGCAAACGTACAAACTGCTCCTCAGGCTCGGCCCACGGCCTAGCTTTTGCTTCTGTGAGAGTGCTGTCCCGAGTCTCTTCCCGGAGCCAGTCGTCAGCGCGGTGTCTTTTGGCACTGCAGTTCTCTTTCAGTCAAGGAGGCCGTGCGACTGGCAGAGGGAGTCTGCGCAGCAGTGCCTTCGCGAGGCTCTTTGACGACTGGGGCATTCAACCCAGGCAAGCCAGAGAGCAGTACGTTGCCCTTGCTATGAATGTGAAGAGCTTTCTCCAGGGGCCTGTTTAGGCTAAGGTTCCTCAGAAGCCAGGAGCCGCCGTTCCGGCACGGAGAGAAGTCATCCTGAGAAATTGGCGAAAGATCTCCTATCCTGTGTGCCCCCAGGAGCTTCGCAGAGTTAAGGCACTCCGTGGTGGAGTATGGCCTCATGGAAACCACTGCACACCCAACTCCCCCGACGTGAAACACTGGAACTTACCTTGAGGCCTGAGGTCACCTTTCGTTCGGCCGGAGCTGAACATGTGGTGCCGTGAGAGGAGTTTCTAGAAAGGGATTGCCAGCACGGTTTTCGCTTTCGGAGAACACGCAGCCTCGGCCCACAACGACAATCCTGCCTTGCAGAGTCGTCGGGCCGCTAGTGCTGTTCAGGCAGCTTTGAAGCCAAGGGCAAGGCGCCTCCAAACGGGGAGAAAGCGTACTCTCCCCTCCGCGTCCCACGTTCAAGCTGAATGACGCAGCATGTTTCTCGGAAGGATCTGCCGAGCTATCTAGTACAAGGGAGAGAGTGCCTGCCTCTGCTGAGAAAGGTTTTGACGTGGGGATTGCTGGACAGGCGGAAGAGCGTTCCCCAGGCCGTGCAAAGTTGAGGCCTTGGTGATTCTGGATGGTCCCAAGGGTCCAGAATTGTCCCTGGGAAAGCTGTCTTTTTCCCTCTTTTTCCGGCTGGAAGTACACCTCTGGCATCCGGCTGCCGGTCGGCGACGTCCTGGGGGAGACGCCCTGGTTTCACTTGTGGCGCACACTGGTGTTTCTCAGAAGAGCCCAAATTCCTCCCTGCGGGTGGGTGGGGGGCTTGGCACACCAGCATGGAATGTAAGGCTGTTTAGAACTGCGTACCTTGAGGCCGTGTGAAGGCCGCACGAACGAGAGCTTTCGAGCGAACAGGGCAGCGCTTCGCCATCACCGTTGCACGTTCACGGAGCTTAGTCAAACGAACGCATTTCCTTCCTGGGGCTCCAACACGGCCGAGGAGTTGCAAGGCATACAGTGAGTGCCCTTTGACAGTTGTTACAACGAACGTGAGTGCACAGTGTCTCGTGAAATACCTTCCACGGTTGAAGCATTCCGTTAACGCATGCCCCTCCGCTCCCTCTGGCACTCCGAGGTGTTACTAACGGGGGAAATCTGGACTCTTGCTTGAGGCCGGGGTGGGGCGGCGGGACTCACAATTCTCCTGCCGGCGAGCTCCAGAGCGCTCCTGCTGAAGCTCCCAGCAAGGAACGGAGAGCAGCAGGCCTCGCACGAGTCAACCCAGACTTCTTCTGTCACGAGTCAACTCAGACTTCTTCTGTGAGGCCTTCCGGCAGCAAAGAGAAGGTGCGCGCGAGGAGTGTGCTTCAGGCAGCTTAGGACCCGCCACTGTCTCGTCTACCACGGAGGGGAATCAGGTTTGGCCAGGGTCGCCCAGCTTCATACCTGAGCTCCTACAGGTATCCTCAGTGGTTTCTGATTACCTCAAGGAAACACAACGGGAGGAACAGGGCCCTTCCGTGGAGGCTCTTTGGGGCACAGGGACCTCTGCGTGGGATCTACTGGGTAAGTATGGCAGTACCTTAGGTAGGCCTCAGTGACCAAGGCTCTCTGGCTCACGCCTAGCTGTGTAAAGAAGTGTGGCAAACGTACGTACTGCTCCTCAGGCTGGGCCCACGGCCTAGCTTTCGCTTCTGTGAGAGTGCTGTCCCGAGTCTCTTCCCGGAGCCAGTCGTCAGCGCGGTGTCTTTTGGCACTGCAGTTCTCTTTCAGTCAAGGAGGCCGTGCGAGTGGCAGAGGGAGTCTGCGCAGCACTGCCTTCGCGAGGCTCTTTGACGACTGGGGCATTCAACCCAGGCAAGCCAGAGAGCAGTACGTTGCCCTTGCTATGAATGTGAAGAGCTTTCTCCAGGGGCCTGTTTAGGCTAAGGTTCCTCAGAAGCCAGGAGCCGCCGTTCCGGCACGGAGAGAAGTCATCCTGAGAAATTGGCGAACGATCTCCTATCCTGTGTGCCCCCAGGAGCTTCGCAGAGTTAAAGCACTCCGTGGTGGAGTATGGCCTCATGGAAACCACTGCACACCCAACTCCCCCGACGTGAAACACTGGAACTTACCTTGAGGCCTGAGGTCACCTTTCGTTCGGCCGGAGCTGAACATGTGGTGCCGTGGGAGGAGTTTCTAGAAAGGGATTGCCAGCACGGTTTTCGCTTTCGGAGAACACGCAGCCTCGGCCCACAACGACAATCCTGCCTTGCAGAGTCGTCGGGCCGCTAGTGCTGTTCAGGCAGCTTTGAAGCCAAGCGCAAGGCGCCTCCAAACGGGGAGAAAGCGTACTCTCCCCTCCGCGTCCCACGTTCAAGCTGAATGACGCAGCATGTTTCTCGGAAGGCTCTGCCGAGCTATCTAGTACAAGGGAGAGAGTGCCTGCCTCTGCTGAGAAAGGTTTTGACGTGGGGATTGCTGGACGTGAGGAAGAGCGTTCCCCAGGCCGTGCAAAGTTGAGGCCTTGGTGATTCTGGATGGTCCCAAGGGTCCAGAATTGTCCCTGGGAAAGCTGTCCTTTTCCCTCTTTTTCCAGCTGGAAGTACACCTCTGGCATCCGGCTGCCGGTCGGCGACGTCCTGGGGGAGACGCCCTGGTTCCACTTGTGGCGCACACTGGTGTTTCTCAGAAGAGCCCAAATTCCTCCCTGCGGGTGGGTGGGGGGCTTGGCACACCAGCATGGAATGTAAGGCTGTTTAGAACTGCGTACCTTGAGGCCGTGTGAAGGCCGCACGAACGAGAGCTTTCGAGCGAACAGGGCAGCGCTTCGCCATCACCGTTGCACGTTCACGGAGCTTAGTCAAACGAACGCATTTCCTTCCTGGGGCTCCAACACGGCCGAGGAGTTGCAAGGCATACAGTGAGTGCCCTTTGACAGTTGTTACAACGAACGTGAGTGCACAGTGTCTCGTGAAATACCTTCCACGGTTGAAGCATTCCGTTAACGCATGCCCCTCCGCTCCCTCTGGCACTCCGAGGTGTTACTAACGGGGGAAATCTGGACTCTTGCTTGAGGCCGGGGTGGGGCGGCGGGACTCACAATTCTCCTGCCGGCGAGCTCCAGAGCGCTCCTGCTGAAGCTCCCAGCAAGGAACGGAGAGCAGCAGGCCTCGCACGAGTCAACCCAGACTTCTTCTGTCACGAGTCAACTCAGACTTCTTATGTGAGGCCTTCCGGCAGCAAAGAGAAGGTGCGCGCGAGGAGTGTGCTTCAGGCAGCTTAGGACCCGCCACTGTCTCGTCTACCACGGAGGGGAATCAGGTTTGGCCAGGGTCGCCCAGCTTCATACCTGAGCTCCTACAGGTATCCTCAGTGGTTTCTGATTACCTCAAGGAAACACAACGGGAGGAACAGGGCCCTTCCGTGGAGGCCCTTTGGGGCACAGGGACCTCTGCGTGGGATCTACTGGGTAAGTATGGCAGTACCTTAGGTAGGCCTCAGTGACCAAGGCTCTCTGGCTCACGCCTAGCTGTGTAAAGAAGTGTGGCAAACGTACAAACTGCTCCTCAGGCTCGGCCCACGGCCTAGCTTTTGCTTCTGTGAGAGTGCTGTCCCGAGTCTCTTCCCGGAGCCAGTCGTCAGCGCGGTGTCTTTTGGCACTGCAGTTCTCTTTCAGTCAAGGAGGCCGTGCGACTGGCAGAGGGAGTCTGCGCAGCAGTGCCTTCGCGAGGCTCTTTGACGACTGGGGCATTCAACCCAGGCAAGCCAGAGAGCAGTACGTTGCCCTTGCTATGAATGTGAAGAGCTTTCTCCAGGGGCCTGTTTAGGCTAAGGTTCCTCAGAAGCCAGGAGCCGCCGTTCCGGCACGGAGAGAAGTCATCCTGAGAAATTGGCGAAAGATCTCCTATCCTGTGTGCCCCCAGGAGCTTCGCAGAGTTAAGGCACTCCGTGGTGGAGTATGGCCTCATGGAAACCACTGCACACCCAACTCCCCCGACGTGAAACACTGGAACTTACCTTGAGGCCTGAGGTCACCTTTCGTTCGGCCGGAGCTGAACATGTGGTGCCGTGAGAGGAGTTTCTAGAAAGGGATTGCCAGCACGGTTTTCGCTTTCGGAGAACACGCAGCCTCGGCCCACAACGACAATCCTGCCTTGCAGAGTCGTCGGGCCGCTAGTGCTGTTCAGGCAGCTTTGAAGCCAAGGGCAAGGCGCCTCCAAACGGGGAGAAAGCGTACTCTCCCCTCCGCGTCCCACGTTCAAGCTGAATGACGCAGCATGTTTCTCGGAAGGATCTGCCGAGCTATCTAGTACAAGGGAGAGAGTGCCTGCCTCTGCTGAGAAAGGTTTTGACGTGGGGATTGCTGGACAGGCGGAAGAGCGTTCCCCAGGCCGTGCAAAGTTGAGGCCTTGGTGATTCTGGATGGTCCCAAGGGTCCAGAATTGTCCCTGGGAAAGCTGTCTTTTTCCCTCTTTTTCCGGCTGGAAGTACACCTCTGGCATCCGGCTGCCGGTCGGCGACGTCCTGGGGGAGACGCCCTGGTTTCACTTGTGGCGCACACTGGTGTTTCTCAGAAGAGCCCAAATTCCTCCCTGCGGGTGGGTGGGGGGCTTGGCACACCAGCATGGAATGTAAGGCTGTTTAGAACTGCGTACCTTGAGGCCGTGTGAAGGCCGCACGAACGAGAGCTTTCGAGCGAACAGGGCAGCGCTTCGCCATCACCGTTGCACGTTCACGGAGCTTAGTCAAACGAACGCATTTCCTTCCTGGGGCTCCAACACGGCCGAGGAGTTGCAAGGCATACAGTGAGTGCCCTTTGACAGTTGTTACAACGAACGTGAGTGCACAGTGTCTCGTGAAATACCTTCCACGGTTGAAGCATTCCGTTAACGCATGCCCCTCCGCTCCCTCTGGCACTCCGAGGTGTTACTAACGGGGGAAATCTGGACTCTTGCTTGAGGCCGGGGTGGGGCGGCGGGACTCACAATTCTCCTGCCGGCGAGCTCCAGAGCGCTCCTGCTGAAGCTCCCAGCAAGGAACGGAGAGCAGCAGGCCTCGCACGAGTCAACCCAGACTTCTTCTGTCACGAGTCAACTCAGACTTCTTCTGTGAGGCCTTCCGGCAGCAAAGAGAAGGTGCGCGCGAGGAGTGTGCTTCAGGCAGCTTAGGACCCGCCACTGTCTCGTCTACCACGGAGGGGAATCAGGTTTGGCCAGGGTCGCCCAGCTTCATACCTGAGCTCCTACAGGTATCCTCAGTGGTTTCTGATTACCTCAAGGAAACACAACGGGAGGAACAGGGCCCTTCCGTGGAGGCTCTTTGGGGCACAGGGACCTCTGCGTGGGATCTACTGGGTAAGTATGGCAGTACCTTAGGTAGGCCTCAGTGACCAAGGCTCTCTGGCTCACGCCTAGCTGTGTAAAGAAGTGTGGCAAACGTACGTACTGCTCCTCAGGCTGGGCCCACGGCCTAGCTTTCGCTTCTGTGAGAGTGCTGTCCCGAGTCTCTTCCCGGAGCCAGTCGTCAGCGCGGTGTCTTTTGGCACTGCAGTTCTCTTTCAGTCAAGGAGGCCGTGCGACTGGCAGAGGGAGTCTGCGCAGCAGTGCCTTCGCGAGGCTCTTTGATGACTGGGGCATTCAACCCAGGCAAGCCAGAGAGCAGTACGTTGCCCTTGCTATGGATGTGAGGAGCTTTCTCCAGGGGCCTGTTTAGGCTAAGGTTCCTCAGAAGCCAGGAGCCGCCGTTTCGGCTCGGAGAGAAGTCATCCTGAGAAACTGGCGAACGATCTCCTATCCTGTGTGCCCCCAGGAGCTTCGCAGAGTTAAGGCACTCCGTGGTGGAGTATGGCCTCATGGAAACCACTGCACACCCAACTCCCCCGACGTGAAACACTGGAACTTACCTTGAGGCCTGAGGTCACCTTTCGTTCGGCCGGAGCTGAACCTGGGGTGTCGTGAGAGGAGTTTCTAGAAAGGGATTGCCAGCACGGTTTTCGCTTTCGGAGAACACGCAGCCTCGGCCCACAACGACAATCCTGCCGTGCAGAGACGTCGGGCCGCTAGTGCTGTTCAGGCAGCTTTGAAGCCAAGCGCAAGGCGCCTCCAAACGGGGAGAAAGCGTACTCTCCCCTCCGCGTCCCCCGTTCAAGCTGAATGACGCAGCATGTTTCTCGGAAGGCTCTGCCGAGCTATCTAGTACAAGGGAGAGAGTGCCTGCCTCTGCTGAGAAAGGTTTTGACGTGGGGATTGCTGGACAGGCGGAAGAGCGTTCCCCAGGCCGTGCAAAGTTGAGGCCTTGGTGATTCTGGATGGTCCCAAGGGTCCAGAATTGTCCCTGGGAAAGCTGTCCTTTTCCCTCTTTTTCCGGCTGGAAGTACACCTCTGGCATCCGGCTGCCGGTCGGCGACGTCCTGGGGGAGACGCCCTGGTTTCACTTGTGGCGCACACTGGTGTTTCTCAGAAGAGCCCAAATTCCTCCCTGCGGCTGGGTGGGGGGCTTGGCACACCAGCATGGAATGTAAGGCTGTTTAGAACTGTGTACCTTGAGGCCGTGTGAAGGCCGCACGAACGAGAGCTTTCGAGCGAACAGGGCAGCGCTTCGCCATCACCGTCGCACGTTCACGGAGCTTAGTCAAACGAACGCATTTCCTTCCTGGGGCTCCAACACGGCCGAGGAGTTGCAAGGCATACAGTGAGTGCCCTTTGACAGTTGTTACAACGAACGTGAGTGCACAGTGTCTCGTGAAATACCTTCCACGGTTGAAGCATTCCGTTAACGCATGCCCCTCCGCTCCCTCTGGCACTCCGAGGTGTTACTAACGGGGGAAATCTGGACTCTTGCTTGAGGCCGGGGTGGGGCGGCGGGACTCACAATTCTCCTGCCGGCGAGCTCCAGAGCGCTCCTGCTGAAGCTCCCAGCAAGGAACGGAGAGCAGCAGGCCTCGCACGAGTCAACCCAGACTTCTTCTGTCACGAGTCAACTCAGACTTCTTATGTGAGGCCTTCCGGCAGCAAAGAGAAGGTGCGCGCGAGGAGTGTGCTTCAGGCAGCTTAGGACCCGCCACTGTCTCGTCTACCACGGAGGGGAATCAGGTTTGGCCAGGGTCGCCCAGCTTCATACCTGAGCTCCTACAGGTATCCTCAGTGGTTTCTGATTACCTCAAGGAAACACAACGGGAGGAACAGGGCCCTTCCGTGGAGGCTCTTTGGGGCACAGGGACCTCTGCGTGGGATCTACTGGGTAAGTATGGCAGTACCTTAGGTAGGCCTCAGTGACCAAGGCTCTCTGGCTCACGCCTAGCTGTGTAAAGAAGTGTGGCAAACGTACGTACTGCTCCTCAGGCTGGGCCCACGGCCTAGCTTTCGCTTCTGTGAGAGTGCTGTCCCGAGTCTCTTCCCGGAGCCAGTCGTCAGCGCGGTGTCTTTTGGCACTGCAGTTCTCTTTCAGTCAAGGAGGCCGTGCGACTGGCAGAGGGAGTCTGCGCAGCAGTGCCTTCGCGAGGCTCTTTGATGACTGGGGCATTCAACCCAGGCAAGCCAGAGAGCAGTACGTTGCCCTTGCTATGAATGTGAGGAGCTTTCTCCAGGGGCCTGTTTAGGCTAAGGTTCCTCAGAAGCCAGGAGCCGCCGTTTCGGCACGGAGAGAAGTCATCCTGAGAAACTGGCGAACGATCTCCTATCCTGTGTGCCCCCAGGAGCTTCGCAGAGTTAAGGCACTCCGTGGTGGAGTATGGCCTCATGGAAACCACTGCACACCCAACTCCCCCGACGTGAAACACTGGAACTTACCTTGAGGCCTGAGGTCACCTTTCGTTCGGCCGGAGCTGAACCTGGGGTGCCGTGAGAGGAGTTTCTAGAAAGGGATTGCCAGCACGGTTTTCGCTTTCGGAGAACACGCAGCCTCGGCCCACAACGACAATCCTGCCGTGCAGAGACGTCGGGCCGCTAGTGCTGTTCAGGCAGCTTTGAAGCCAAGCGCAAGGCGCCTCCAAACGGGGCGAAAGCGTACTCTCCCCTCCGCGTCCCCCGTTCAAGCTGAATGACGCAGCATGTTTCTCGGAAGGCTCTGCCGAGCTATCTAGTACAAGGGAGAGAGTGCCTGCCTCTGCTGAGAAAGGTTTTGACGTGGGGATTGCTGGACAGGCGGAAGAGCGTTCCCCAGGCCGTGCAAAGTTGAGGCCTTGGTGATTCTGGATGGTCCCAAGGGTCCAGAATTGTCCCTGGGAAAGCTGTCCTTTTCCCTCTTTTTCCGGCTGGAAGTACACCTCTGGCATCCGGCTGCCGGTCGGCGACGTCCTGGGGGAGACGCCCTGGTTTCACTTGTGGCGCACACTGGTGTTTCTCAGAAGAGCCCAAATTCCTCCCTGCGGCTGGGTGGGGGGCTTGGCACACCAGCATGGAATGTAAGGCTGTTTAGAACTGCGTACCTTGAGGCCGTGTGAAGGCCGCACGAACGAGAGCTTTCGAGCGAACAGGGCAGCGCTTCGCCATCACCGTCGCACGTTCACGGAGCTTAGTCAAACGAACGCATTTCCTTCCTGGGGCTCCAACACGGCCGAGGAGTTGCAAGGCATACAGTGAGTGCCCTTTGACAGTTGTTACAACGAACGTGAGTGCACAGTGTCTCGTGAAATACCTTCCACGGTTGAAGCATTCCGTTAACGCATGCCCCTCCGCTCCCTCTGGCACTCCGAGGTGTTACTAACGGGGGAAATCTGGACTCTTGCTTGAGGCCGGGGTGGGGCGGCGGGACTCACAATTCTCCTGCCGGCGAGCTCCAGAGCGCTCCTGCTGAAGCTCCCAGCAAGGAACGGAGAGCAGCAGGCCTCGCACGAGTCAACCCAGACTTCTTCTGTCACGAGTCAACTCAGACTTCTTCTGTGAGGCCTTCCGGCAGCAAAGAGAAGGTGCGCGCGAGGAGTGTGCTTCAGGCAGCTTAGGACCCGCCACTGTCTCGTCTACCACGGAGGGGAATCAGGTTTGGCCAGGGTCGCCCAGCTTCATACCTGAGCTCCTACAGGTATCCTCAGTGGTTTCTGATTACCTCAAGGAAACACAACGGGAGGAACAGGGCCCTTCCGTGGAGGCTCTTTGGGGCACAGGGACCTCTGCGTGGGATCTACTGGGTAAGTATGGCAGTACCTTAGGTAGGCCTCAGTGACCAAGGCTCTCTGGCTCACGCCTAGCTGTGTAAAGAAGTGTGGCAAACGGACGTACTGCTCCTCAGGCTGGGCCCACGGCCTAGCTTTCGCTTCTGTGAGAGTGCTGTCCCGAGTCTCTTCCCGGAGCCAGTCGTCAGCGCGGTGTCTTTTGGCACTGCAGTTCTCTTTCAGTCAAGGAGGCCGTGCGACTGGCAGAGGGAGTCTGCGCAGCAGTGCCTTCGCGAGGCTCTTTGATGACTGGGGCATTCAACCCAGGCAAGCCAGAGAGCAGTACGTTGCCCTTGCTATGAATGTGAGGAGCTTTCTCCAGGGGCCTGTTTAGGCTAAGGTTCCTCAGAAGCCAGGAGCCGCCGTTTCAGCACGGAGAGAAGTCATCCTGAGAAATTGGCGAACGATCTCCTATCCTGTGTGCCCCCAGGAGCTTCGCAGAGTTAAGGCACTCCGTGGTGGAGTATGGCCTCATGGAAACCACTGCACACCCAACTCCCCCGACGTGAAACACTGGAACTTACCTTGAGGCCTGAGGTCACCTTTCGTTCGGCCGGAGCTGAACCTGGGGTGCCGTGGGAGGAGTTTCTAGAAAGGGATTGCCAGCACGGTTTTCGCTTTCGGAGAACACGCAGCCTCGGCCCACAACGACAATCCTGCCTTGCAGAGTCGTCGGGCCGCTAGTGCTGTTCAGGCAGCTTTGAAGCCAAGCGCAAGGCGCCTCCAAACGGGGAGAAAGCGTACTCTCCCCTCCGCGTCCCCCGTTCAAGCTGAATGACGCAGCATGTTTCTCGGAAGGCTCTGCCGAGCTATCTAGTACAAGGGAGAGAGTGCCTGCCTCTGCTGAGAAAGGTTTTGACGTGGGGATTGCTGGACGTGAGGAAGAGCGTTCCCCAGGCCGTGCAAAGTTGAGGCCTTGGTGATTCTGGATGGTCCCAAGGGTCCAGAATTGTCCCTGGGAAAGCTGTCCTTTTCCCTCTTTTTCCGGCTGGAAGTACACCTCTGGCATCCGGCTGCCGGTCGGCGACGTCCTGGGGGAGACGCCCTGGTTCCACTTGTGGCGCACACTGGTGTTTCTCAGAAGAGCCCAAATTCCTCCCTGCGGGTGGGTGGGGGGCTTGGCACACCAGCATGGAATGTAAGGCTGTTTAGAACTGCGTACCTTGAGGCCGTGTGAAGGCCGCACGAACGAGAGCTTTCGAGCGAACAGGGCAGCGCTTCGCCATCACCGTTGCACGTTCACGGAGCTTAGTCAAACGAACGCATTTCCTTCCTGGGGCTCCAACACGGCCGAGGAGTTGCAAGGCATACAGTGAGTGCCCTTTGACAGTTGTTACAACGAACGTGAGTGCACAGTGTCTCGTGAAATACCTTCCACGGTTGAAGCATTCCGTTAACGCATGCCCCTCCGCTCCCTCTGGCACTCCGAGGTGTTACTAACGGGGGAAATCTGGACTCTTGCTTGAGGCCGGGGTGGGGCGGCGGGACTCACAATTCTCCTGCCGGCGAGCTCCAGAGCGCTCCTGCTGAAGCTCCCAGCAAGGAACGGAGAGCAGCAGGCCTCGCACGAGTCAACCCAGACTTCTTCTGTCACGAGTCAACTCAGACTTCTTATGTGAGGCCTTCCGGCAGCAAAGAGAAGGTGCGCGCGAGGAGTGTGCTTCAGGCAGCTTAGGACCTGCCACTGTCTCGTCTACCACGGAGGGGAATCAGGTTTGGCCAGGGTCGCCCAGCTTCATACCTGAGCTCCTACAAGTATCCTCAGTGGTTTCTGATTACCTCAAGGAAACACAACGGGAGGAACAGGGCCCTTCCGTGGAGGCCCTTTGGGGCACAGGGACCTCTGCGTGGGATCTCCTGGGTAAGTACGGCAGTACCTTAGGTAGGCCTCAGTGACCGAGGCTCTCTGGCTCACGCCTAGCTGTGTAAAGAAGTGTGGCAAACGTACGTACTGCTCCTCAGGCTCGGCCCACGGCCTAGCTTTCGCTTCTGTGAGAGTGCTGTCCCGAGTCTCTTCCCGGAGCCAGTCGTCAGCGCGGTGTCTTTTGGCACTGCAGTTCTCTTTCAGTCAAGGAGGCCGTGCGACTGGCAGAGGGAGTCTGCGCAGCAGTGCCTTCGCGAGGCTCTTTGACGACTGGGGCATTCAACCCAGGCAAGCCAGAGAGCAGTACGTTGCCCTTGCTATGAATGTGAGGAGCTTTCTCCAGGGGCCTGTTTAGGCTAAGGTTCCTCAGAAGCCAGGAGCCGCCGTTCCGGCACGGAGAGAAGTCATCCTGAGAAATTGGCGAACGATCTCCTATCCTGTGTGCCCCCAGGAGCTTCGCAGAGTTAAGGCACTCCGTGGTGGAGTATGGCCTCATGGAAACCACTGCACACCCAACTCTCCCGACGTGAAACACTGGAACTTACCTTGAGGCCTGAGGTCACCTTTCGTTCGGCCGGAGCTGAACATGTGGTGCCGTGAGAGGAGTTTCTAGAAAGGGATTGCCAGCACGGTTTTCGCTTTCGGAGAACACGCAGCCTCGGCCCACAACGACAATCCTGCCTTGCAGAGACGTCGGGCCGCTAGTGCTGTTCAGGCAGCTTTGAAGCCAAGCGCAAGGCGCCTCCAAACGGGGAGAAAGCGTACTCTCCCCTCCGCGTCCCACGTTCAAGCTGAATGACGCAGCATGTTTCTCGGAAGGCTCTGCCGAGCTATCTAGTACAAGGGAGAGAGTGCCTGCCTCTGCTGAGAAAGGTTTTGACGTGGGGATTGCTGGACAGGCGGAAGAGCGTTCCCCAGGCCGTGCAAAGTTGAGGCCTTGGTGATTCTGGATGGTCCCAAGGGTCCAGAATTGTCCCTGGGAAAGCTGTCCTTTTCCCTCTTTTTCCGGCTGGAAGTACACCTCTGGCATCCGGCTGCCGGTCGGCGACGTCCTGGGGGAGACGCCCTGGTTTCACTTGTGGCGCACACTGGTGTTTCTCAGAAGAGCCCAAATTCCTCCCTGCGGTTGGGTGGGGGGCTTGGCACACCAGCATGGAATGTAAGGCTGTTTAGAACTGCGTACCTTGAGGCCGTGTGAAGGCCGCACGAACGAGAGCTTTCGAGCGAACAGGGCAGCGCTTCGCCATCACCGTCGCACGTTCACGGAGCTTAGTCAAACGAACGCATTTCCTTCCTGGGGCTCCAACACGGCCGAGGAGTTGGAAGGCATACAGTGAGTGCCCTTTGACAGTTGTTACAACGAACGTGAGTGCACAGTGTCTCGTGAAATACCTTCCACGGTTGAAGCATTCCGTTAACGCATGCCCCTCCGCTCCCTCTGGCACTCCGAGGTGTTACTAACGGGGGAAATCTGGACTCTTGCTTGAGGCCGGGGTGGGGCGGCGGGACTCACAATTCTCCTGCCGGCGAGCTCCAGAGCGCTCCGGCTGAAGCTCCCAGCAAGGAACGGAGAGCAGCAGGCCTCGCACGAGTCAACCCAGACTTCTTCTGTCACGAGTCAACTCAGACTTCTTATGTGAGGCCTTCCGGCAGCAAAGAGAAGGTGCGCGCGAGGAGTGTGCTTCAGGCAGCTTAGGACCCGCCACTGTCTCGTCTACCACGGAGGGGAATCAGGTTTGGCCAGGGTCGCCCAGCTTCATACCTGAGCTCCTACAGGTATCCTCAGTGGTTTCTGATTACCTCAAGGAAACACAACGGGAGGAACAGGGCCCTTCCGTGGAGGCCCTTTGGGGCACAGGGACCTCTGCGTGGGATCTACTGGGTAAGTACGGCAGTACCTTAGGTAGGCCTCAGTGACCGAGGCTCTCTGGCTCACGCCTAGCTGTGTAAAGAAGTGTGGCAAACGTACGTACTGCTCCTCAGGCTGGGCCCACGGCCTAGCTTTCGCTTCTGTGAGAGTGCTGTCCCGAGTCTCTTCCCGGAGCCAGTCGTCAGCGCGGTGTCTTTTGGCACTGCAGTTCTCTTTCAGTCAAGGAGGCCGTGCGACTGGCAGAGGGAGTCTGCGCAGCACTGCCTTCGCGAGGCTCTTTGACGACTGGGGCATTCAACCCAGGCAAGCCAGAGAGCAGTACGTTGCCCTTGCTATGAATGTGAAGAGCTTTCTCCAGGGGCCTGTTTAGGCTAAGTTTCCTCAGAAGCCAGGAGCCGCCGTTCCGGCACGGAGAGAAGTAATCCTGAGAAATTGGCGAACGATCTCCTATCCTGTGTGCCCCCAGGAGCTTCGCAGAGTTAAGGCACTCCGTGGTGGAGTATGGCCTCATGGAAACCACTGCACACCCAACTCTCCCGACGTGAAACACTGGAACTTACCTTGAGGCCTGAGGTCACCTTTCGTTCGGCCGGAGCTGAACATGTGGTGCCGTGAGAGGAGTTTCTAGAAAGGGATTGCCAGCACGGTTTTCGCTTTCGGAGAACACGCAGCCTCGGCCCACAACGACAATCCTGCCTTGCAGAGACGTCGGGCCGCTAGTGCTGTTCAGGCAGCTTTGAAGCCAAGCGCAAGGCGCCTCCAAACGGGGAGAAAGCGTACTCTCCCCTCCGCGTCCCACGTTCAAGCTGAATGACGCAGCATGTTTCTCGGAAGGCTCTGCCGAGCTATCTAGTACAAGGGAGAGAGTGCCTGCCTCTGCTGAGAAAGGTTTTGACGTGGGGATTGCTGGACAGGCGGAAGAGCGTTCCCCAGGCCGTGCAAAGTTGAGGCCTTGGTGATTCTGGATGGTCCCAAGGGTCCAGAATTGTCCCTGGGAAAGCTGTCCTTTTCCCTCTTTTTCCGGCTGGAAGTACACCTCTGGCATCCGGCTGCCGGTCGGCGACGTCCTGGGGGAGACGCCCTGGTTTCACTTGTGGCGCACACTGGTGTTTCTCAGAAGAGCCCAAATTCCTCCCTGCGGCTGGGTGGGGGGCTTGGCACACCAGCATGGAATGTAAGGCTGTTTAGAACTGCGTACCTTGAGGCCGTGTGAAGGCCGCACGAACGAGAGCTTTCGAGCGAACAGGGCAGCGCTTCGCCATCACCGTTGCTCGTTCACGGAGCTTAGTCAAACGAACGCATTTCCTTCCTGGGGCTCCAACACGGCCGAGGAGTTGCAAGGCATACAGTGAGTGCCCTTTGACAGTTGTTACAACGAACGTGAGTGCACAGTGTCTCGTGAAATACCTTCCACGGTTGAAGCATTCCGTTAACGCATGCCCCTCCGCTCCCTCTGGCACTCCGAGGTGTTACTAACGGGGGAAATCTGGACTCTTGCTTGAGGCCGGGGTGGGGCGGCGGGACTCACAATTCTCCTGCCGGCGAGCTCCAGAGCGCTCCGGCTGAAGCTCCCAGCAAGGAACGGAGAGCAGCAGGCCTCGCACGAGTCAACCCAGACTTCTTCTGTCACGAGTCAACTCAGACTTCTTATGTGAGGCCTTCCGGCAGCAAAGAGAAGGTGCGCGCGAGGAGTGTGCTTCAGGCAGCTTAGGACCCGCCACTGTCTCGTCTACCACGGAGGGGAATCAGGTTTGGCCAGGGTCGCCCAGCTTCATACCTGAGCTCCTACAGGTATCCTCAGTGGTTTCTGATTACCTCAAGGAAACACAACGGGAGGAACAGGGCCCTTCCGTGGAGGCTCTTTGGGGCACAGGGACCTCTGCGTGGGATCTACTGGGTAAGTATGGCAGTACCTTAGGTAGGCCTCAGTGACCAAGGCTCTCTGGCTCACGCCTAGCTGTGTAAAGAAGTGTGGCAAACGTACGTACTGCTCCTCAGGCTCGGCCCACGGCCTAGCTTTCGCTTCTGTGAGAGTGCTGTCCCGAGTCTCTTCCCGGAGCCAGTCGTCAGCGCGGTGTCTTTTGGCACTGCAGTTCTCTTTCAGTCAAGGAGGCCGTGCGACTGGCAGAGGGAGTCTGCGCAGCAGTGCCTTCGCGAGGCTCTTTGACGACTGGGGCATTCAACCCAGGCAAGCCAGAGAGCAGTACGTTGCCCTTGCTATGAATGTGAAGAGCTTTCTCCAGGGGCCTGTTTAGGCTAAGGTTCCTCAGAAGCCAGGAGCCGCCGTTCCGGCACGGAGAGAAGTCATCCTGAGAAATTGGCGAACGATCTCCTATCCTGTGTGCCCCCAGGAGCTTCGCAGAGTTAAGGCACTCCGTGGTGGAGTATGGCCTCATGGAAACCACTGCACACCCAACTCTCCCGACGTGAAACACTGGAACTTACCTTGAGGCCTGAGGTCACCTTTCGTTCGGCCGGAGCTGAACATGTGGTGCCGTGAGAGGAGTTTCTAGAAAGGGATTGCCAGCACGGTTTTCGCTTTCGGAGAACACGCAGCCTCGGCCCACAACGACAATCCTGCCTTGCAGAGACGTCGGGCCGCTAGTGCTGTTCAGGCAGCTTTGAAGCCAAGCGCAAGGCGCCTCCAAACGGGGAGAAAGCGTACTCTCCCCTCCGCGTCCCACGTTCAAGCTGAATGACGCAGCATGTTTCTCGGAAGGCTCTGCCGAGCTATCTAGTACAAGGGAGAGAGTGCCTGCCTCTGCTGAGAAAGGTTTTGACGTGGGGATTGCTGGACAGGCGGAAGAGCGTTCCCCAGGCCGTGCAAAGTTGAGGCCTTGGTGATTCTGGATGGTCCCAAGGGTCCAGAATTGTCCCTGGGAAAGCTGTCCTTTTCCCTCTTTTTCCGGCTGGAAGTACACCTCTGGCATCCGGCTGCCGGTCGGCGACGTCCTGGGGGAGACGCCCTGGTTTCACTTGTGGCGCACACTGGTGTTTCTCAGAAGAGCCCAAATTCCTCCCTGCGGTTGGGTGGGGGGCTTGGCACACCAGCATGGAATGTAAGGCTGTTTAGAACTGCGTACCTTGAGGCCGTGTGAAGGCCGCACGAACGAGAGCTTTCGAGCGAACAGGGCAGCGCTTCGCCATCACCGTCGCACGTTCACGGAGCTTAGTCAAACGAACGCATTTCCTTCCTGGGGCTCCAACACGGCCGAGGAGTTGGAAGGCATACAGTGAGTGCCCTTTGACAGTTGTTACAATGAACGTGAGTGCACAGTGTCTCGTGAAATACCTTCCACGGTTGAAGCATTCCGTTAACGCATGCCCCTCCGCTCCCTCTGGCAACCCGAGGTGTTACTAACGGGGGAAATCTGGACTCTTGCTTGAGGCCGGGGTGGGGCGGCGGGACTCACAATTCTCCTGCCGGCGAGCTCCAGAGCGCTCCTGCTGAAGCTCCCAGCAAGGAACGGAGAGCAGCAGGCCTCGCACGAGTCAACCCAGACTTCTTCTGTCACGAGTCAACTCAGACTTCTTATGTGAGGCCTTCCGGCAGCAAAGAGAAGGTGCGCGCGAGGAGTGTGCTTCAGGCAGCTTAGGACCCGCCACTGTCTCGTCTACCACGGAGGGGAATCAGGTTTGGCCAGGGTCGCCCAGCTTCATACCTGAGCTCCTACAGGTATCCTCAGTGGTTTCTGATTACCTCAAGGAAACACAACGGGAGGAACAGGGCCCTTCCGTGGAGGCCCTTTGGGGCACAGGGACCTCTGCGTGGGATCTCCTGGGTAAGTACGGCAGTACCTTAGGTAGGCCTCAGTGACCGAGGCTCTCTGGCTCACGCCTAGCTGTGTAAAGAAGTGTGGCAAACGGACGTACTGCTCCTCAGGCTGGGCCCACGGCCTAGCTTTCGCTTCTGTGAGAGTGCTGTCCCGAGTCTCTTCCCGGAGCCAGTCGTCAGCGCGGTGTCTTTTGGCACTGCAGTTCTCTTTCAGTCAAGGAGGCCGTTCGACTGACCGGCAAAGGGAGTCCGCCCAGCGCTGCTTTGGCCAGTCTCTCTGACGACTGGGCCACTCAACCTGGGCAACCCAGAGAGGAGTACACTGCCCTAGCTATGAATGTGAAGAGCTGTCTCCAGGGGCCTGCTTACGCAAAGGCTCCTCAGAAGCCAGAGGCCGCCGTTCCGGCACGGAGAGAGGTCATCATGCGAAACTGGTGAATGGGCTCCTACCCTGTGTGTCCCCAGGAGCGTCGCAGGGTTAAGGCACTCCGTGGTGGAGTATGGCCTCATCGGAGACCCCTGCACACCCAGCTCCCCTGACGTGAAACGCTGGAACTTCACCTTGAGGCCTGAGGTCACCTTTCGTTCGGCCGGAGCTGAACCTGTGGTGCCGTGGGAGGAGTTTCTAGAAAGGGATTGCCAGCACGGTTTTTACTTTGGGAGAACACGCAGCCTCGGCCCACAACGACAATCCTGCCGTGCAGAGACTTCGGGCCGCTAGTGCTGTTCAGGCAGCTTTGAAGCCAAGCGCAAGGCGCCTCCAAACGGGGAGAAAGCGTACTCTCCCCTCCGCGTCCCACGTTCAAGCTGAATGACGCAGCATGTTTCTCGGAAGGCTCTGCCGAGCTATCTAGTACAAGGGAGAGAGTGCCTGCCTCTGCTGAGAAAGGTTTTGACGTGGGGATTGCTGGACAGGCGGAAGAGCGTTCCCCAGGCCGTGCAAAGTTGAGGCCTTGGTGATTCTGGATGGTCCCAAGGGTCCAGAATTGTCCCTGGGAAAGCTGTCCTTTTCCCTCTTTTTCCGGCTGGAAGTACACCTCTGGCATCCGGCTGCCGGTCGGCGACGTCCTGGGGGAGACGCCCTGGTTTCACTTGTGGCGCACACTGGTGTTTCTCAGAAGAGCCCAAATTCCTCCCTGCGGCTGGGTGGGGGGCTTGGCACACCAGCATGGAATGTAAGGCTGTTTAGAACTGCGTACCTTGAGGCCGTGTGAAGGCCGCACGAACGAGAGCTTTCGAGCGAACAGGGCAGCGCTTCGCCATCACCGTTGCACGTTCACGGAGCTTAGTCAAACGAACGCATTTCCTTCCTGGGGCTCCAACACGGCCGAGGAGTTGGAAGGCATACAGTGAGTGCCCTTTGACAGTTGTTACAACGAACGTGAGTGCACAGTGTCTCGTGAAATACCTTCCACGGTTGAAGCATTCCGTTAACGCATGCCCCTCCGCTCCCTCTGGCACTCCGAGGTGTTACTAACGGGGGAAATCTGGACTCTTGCTTGAGGCCGGGGTGGGGCGGCGGGACTCACAATTCTCCTGCCGGCGAGCTCCAGAGCGCTCCTGCTGAAGCTCCCAGCAAGGAACGGAGAGCAGCAGGCCTCGCACGAGTCAACCCAGACTTCTTCTGTCACGAGTCAACTCAGACTTCTTATGTGAGGCCTTCCGGCAGCAAAGAGAAGGTGCGCGCGAGGAGTGTGCTTCAGGCAGCTTAGGACCCGCCACTGTCTCGTCTACCACGGAGGGGAATCAGGTTTGGCCAGGGTCGCCCAGCTTCATACCTGAGCTCCTACAGGTATCCTCAGTGGTTTCTGATTACCTCAAGGAAACACAACGGGAGGAACAGGGCCCTTCCGTGGAGGCCCTTTGGGGCACAGGGACCTCTGCGTGGGATCTACTGGGTAAGTATGGCAGTACCTTAGGTAGGCCTCAGTGACCAAGGCTCTCTGGCTCACGCCTAGCTGTGTAAAGAAGTGTGGCAAACGTACGTACTGCTCCTCAGGCTGGGCCCACGGCCTAGCTTTCGCTTCTGTGAGAGTGCTGTCCCGAGTCTCTTCCCGGAGCCAGTCGTCAGCGCGGTGTCTTTTGGCACTGCAGTTCTCTTTCAGTCAAGGAGGCCGTGCGACTGGCAGAGGGAGTCTGCGCAGCAGTGCCTTCGCGAGGCGCTTTGACGACTGGGGATTCAACCCAGGCAAGCCAGAGAGCAGTACGTTGCCCTTGCTATGAATGTGAAGAGCTTTCTCCAGGGGCCTGTTTAGGCTAAGGTTCCTCAGAAGCCAGGAGCCGCCGTTCCGGCACGGAGAGAAGTCATCCTGAGAAATTGGCGAACGATCTCCTATCCTGTGTGCCCCCAGGAGCTTCGCAGAGTTAAGGCACTCCGTGGTGGAGTATGGCCTCATGGAAACCACTGCACACCCAACTCCCCCGACGTGAAACACTGGAACTTACCTTGAGGCCTGAGGTCACCTTTCGTTCGGCCGGAGCTGAACATGTGGTGCCGTGAGAGGAGTTTCTAGAAAGGGATTGCCAGCACGGTTTTCGCTTTCGGAGAACACGCAGCCTCGGCCCACAACGACAATCCTGCCTTGCAGAGACGTCGGGCCGCTAGTGCTGTTCAGGCAGCTTTGAAGCCAAGCGCAAGGCGCCTCCAAACGGGGAGAAAGCGTACTCTCCCCTCCGCGTCCCACGTTCAAGCTGAATGACGCAGCATCTTTCTCGGAAGGCTCTGCCGAGCTATCTAGTACAAGGGAGAGAGTGCCTGCCTCTGCTGAGAAAGGTTTTGACGTGGGGGTTGCTGGACAGGCGGAAGAGCGTTCCCCAGGCCGTGCAAAGTTGAGGCCTTGGTGATTCTGGATGGTCCCAAGGGTCCAGAATTGTCCCTGGGAAAGCTGTCCTTTTCCCTCTTTTTCCGGCTGGAAGTACACCTCTGGCATCCGGCTGCCGGTCGGCGACGTCCTGGGGGAGACGCCCTGGTTTCACTTGTGGCGCACACTGGTGTTTCTCAGAAGAGCCCAAATTCCTCCCTGCGGTTGGGTGGGGGGCTTGGCACACCAGCATGGAATGTAAGGCTGTTTAGAACTGCGTACCTTGAGGCCGTGTGAAGGCCGCACGAACGAGAGCTTTCGAGCGAACAGGGCAGCGCTTCGCCATCACCGTCGCACGTTCACGGAGCTTAGTCAAACGAACGCATTTCCTTCCTGGGGCTCCAACACGGCCGAGGAGTTGGAAGGCATACAGTGAGTGCCCTTTGACAGTTGTTACAATGAACGTGAGTGCACAGTGTCTCGTGAAATACCTTCCACGGTTGAAGCATTCCGTTAACGCATGCCCCTCCGCTCCCTCTGACAACCCGAGGTGTTACTAACGGGGGAAATCTGGACTCTTGCTTGAGGCCGGGGTGGGGCGGCGGGACTCACAATTCTCCTGCCGGCGAGCTCCAGAGCGCTCCTGCTGAAGCTCCCAGCAAGGAACGGAGAGCAGCAGGCCTCGCACGAGTCAACCCAGACTTCTTCTGTCACGAGTCAACTCAGACTTCTTATGTGAGGCCTTCCGGCAGCAAAGAGAAGGTGCGCGCGAGGAGTGTGCTTCAGGCAGCTTAGGACCCGCCACTGTCTCGTCTACCACGGAGGGGAATCAGGTTTGGCCAGGGTCGCCCAGCTTCATACCTGAGCTCCTACAGGTATCCTCAGTGGTTTCTGATTACCTCAAGGAAACACAACGGGAGGAACAGGGCCCTTCCGTGGAGGCCCTTTGGGGCACAGGGACCTCTGCGTGGGATCTCCTGGGTAAGTACGGCAGTACCTTAGGTAGGCCTCAGTGACCAAGGCTCTCTGGCTCACGCCTAGCTGTGTAAAGAAGTGTGGCAAACGGACGTACTGCTCCTCAGGCTGGGCCCACGGCCTAGCTTTCGCTTCTGTGAGAGTGCTGTCCCGAGTCTCTTCCCGGAGCCAGTCGTCAGCGCGGTGTCTTTTGGCACTGCAGTTCTCTTTCAGTCAAGGAGGCCGTTCGACTGACCGGCAAAGGGAGTCCGCCCAGCGCTGCTTTGGCCAGTCTCTCTGACGACTGGGCCACTCAACCTGGGCAACCCAGAGAGGAGTACACTGCCCTAGCTATGAATGTGAAGAGCTGTCTCCAGGGGCCTGCTTACGCAAAGGCTCCTCAGAAGCCAGAGGCCGCCGTTCCGGCACGGAGAGAGGTCATCATGCGAAACTGGTGAATGGGCTCCTACCCTGTGTGTCCCCAGGAGCGTCGCAGGGTTAAGGCACTCCGTGGTGGAGTATGGCCTCATCGGAGACCCCTGCACACCCAGCTCCCCTGACGTGAAACGCTGGAACTTCACCTTGAGGCCTGAGGTCACCTTTCGTTCGGCCGGAGCTGAACCTGTGGTGCCGTGGGAGGAGTTTCTAGAAAGGGATTGCCAGCACGGTTTTTACTTTGGGAGAACACGCAGCCTCGGCCCACAACGACAATCCTGCCGTGCAGAGACGTCGGGCCGCTAGTGCTGTTCAGGCAGCTTTGAAGCCAAGCGCAAGGCGCCTCCAAACGGGGAGAAAGCGTACTCTCCCCTCCGCGTCCCACGTTCAAGCTGAATGACGCAGCATGTTTCTCGGAAGGCTCTGCCGAGCTATCTAGTACAAGGGAGAGAGTGCCTGCCTCTGCTGAGAAAGGTTTTGACGTGGGGATTGCTGGACAGGCGGAAGAGCGTTCCCCAGGCCGTGCAAAGTTGAGGCCTTGGTGATTCTGGATGGTCCCAAGGGTCCAGAATTGTCCCTGGGAAAGCTGTCCTTTTCCCTCTTTTTCCGGCTGGAAGTACACCTCTGGCATCCGGCTGCCGGTCGGCGACGTCCTGGGGGAGACGCCCTGGTTTCACTTGTGGCGCACACTGGTGTTTCTCAGAAGAGCCCAAATTCCTCCCTGCGGCTGGGTGGGGGGCTTGGCACACCAGCATGGAATGTAAGGCTGTTTAGAACTGCGTACCTTGAGGCCGTGTGAAGGCCGCACGAACGAGAGCTTTCGAGCGAACAGGGCAGCGCTTCGCCATCACGGTTGCACGTTCACGGAGCTTAGTCAAACGAACGCATTTCCTTCCTGGGGCTCCAACACGGCCGAGGAGTTGGAAGGCATACAGTGAGTGCCCTTTGACAGTTGTTACAACGAACGTGAGTGCACAGTGTCTCGTGAAATACCTTCCACGGTTGAAGCATTCCGTTAACGCATGCCCCTCCGCTCCCTCTGGCACTCCGAGGTGTTACTAACGGGGGAAACCTGGACTTTTGCTTGAGGCCGGGGTGGGGCGGCGGGACTCACAATTCTCCTGCCGGCGAGCTCCAGAGCGCTCCTGCTGAAGCTCCCAGCAAGGAACGGAGAGCAGCAGGCCTCGCACGAGTCAACCCAGACTTCTTCTGTCACGAGTCAACTCAGACTTCTTATGTGAGGCCTTCCGGCAGCAAAGAGAAGGTGCGCGCGAGGAGTGTGCTTCAGGCAGCTTAGGACCCGCCACTGTCTCGTCTACCACGGAGGGGAATCAGGTTTGGCCAGGGTCGCCCAGCTTCATACCTGAGCTCCTACAGGTATCCTCAGTGGTTTCTGATTACCTCAAGGAAACACAACGGGAGGAACAGGGCCCTTCCGTGGAGGCCCTTTGGGGCACAGGGACCTCTGCGTGGGATCTCCTGGGTAAGTACGGCAGTACCTTAGGTAGGCCTCAGTGACCGAGGCTCTCTGGCTCACGCCTAGCTGTGTAAAGAAGTGTGGCAAACGTACGTACTGCTCCTCAGGCTCGGCCCACGGCCTAGCTTTCGCTTCTGTGAGAGTGCTGTCCCGAGTCTCTTCCCGGAGCCAGTCGTCAGCGCGGTGTCTTTTGGCACTGCAGTTCTCTTTCAGTCAAGGAGGCCGTGCGACTGGCAGAGGGAGTCTGCGCAGCAGTGCCTTCGCGAGGCTCTTTGACGACTGGGGCATTCAACCCAGGCAAGCCAGAGAGCAGTACGTTGCCCTTGCTATGAATGTGAGGAGCTTTCTCCAGGGGCCTGTTTAGGCTAAGGTTCCTCAGAAGCCAGGAGCCGCCGTTCCGGCACGGAGAGAAGTCATCCTGAGAAATTGGCGAACGATCTCCTATCCTGTGTGCCCCCAGGAGCTTCGCAGAGTTAAGGCACTCCGTGGTGGAGTATGGCCTCATGGAAACCACTGCACACCCAACTCTCCCGACGTGAAACACTGGAACTTACCTTGAGGCCTGAGGTCACCTTTCGTTCGGCCGGAGCTGAACATGTGGTGCCGTGAGAGGAGTTTCTAGAAAGGGATTGCCAGCACGGTTTTCGCTTTCGGAGAACACGCAGCCTCGGCCCACAACGACAATCCTGCCTTGCAGAGACGTCGGGCCGCTAGTGCTGTTCAGGCAGCTTTGAAGCCAAGCGCAAGGCGCCTCCAAACGGGGAGAAAGCGTACTCTCCCCTCCGCGTCCCACGTTCAAGCTGAATGACGCAGCATGTTTCTCGGAAGGCTCTGCCGAGCTATCTAGTACAAGGGAGAGAGTGCCTGCCTCTGCTGAGAAAGGTTTTGACGTGGGGATTGCTGGACAGGCGGAAGAGCGTTCCCCAGGCCGTGCAAAGTTGAGGCCTTGGTGATTCTGGATGGTCCCAAGGGTCCAGAATTGTCCCTGGGAAAGCTGTCCTTTTCCCTCTTTTTCCGGCTGGAAGTACACCTCTGGCATCCGGCTGCCGGTCGGCGACGTCCTGGGGGAGACGCCCTGGTTTCACTTGTGGCGCACACTGGTGTTTCTCAGAAGAGCCCAAATTCCTCCCTGCGGTTGGGTGGGGGGCTTGGCACACCAGCATGGAATGTAAGGCTGTTTAGAACTGCGTACCTTGAGGCCGTGTGAAGGCCGCACGAACGAGAGCTTTCGAGCGAACAGGGCAGCGCTTCGCCATCACCGTCGCACGTTCACGGAGCTTAGTCAAACGAACGCATTTCCTTCCTGGGGCTCCAACACGGCCGAGGAGTTGGAAGGCATACAGTGAGTGCCCTTTGACAGTTGTTACAACGAACGTGAGTGCACAGTGTCTCGTGAAATACCTTCCACGGTTGAAGCATTCCGTTAACGCATGCCCCTCCGCTCCCTCTGGCACTCCGAGGTGTTACTAACGGGGGAAATCTGGACTCTTGCTTGAGGCCGGGGTGGGGCGGCGGGACTCACAATTCTCCTGCCGGCGAGCTCCAGAGCGCTCCGGCTGAAGCTCCCAGCAAGGAACGGAGAGCAGCAGGCCTCGCACGAGTCAACCCAGACTTCTTCTGTCACGAGTCAACTCAGACTTCTTATGTGAGGCCTTCCGGCAGCAAAGAGAAGGTGCGCGCGAGGAGTGTGCTTCAGGCAGCTTAGGACCCGCCACTGTCTCGTCTACCACGGAGGGGAATCAGGTTTGGCCAGGGTCGCCCAGCTTCATACCTGAGCTCCTACAGGTATCCTCAGTGGTTTCTGATTACCTCAAGGAAACACAACGGGAGGAACAGGGCCCTTCCGTGGAGGCCCTTTGGGGCACAGGGACCTCTGCGTGGGATCTACTGGGTAAGTACGGCAGTACCTTAGGTAGGCCTCAGTGACCGAGGCTCTCTGGCTCACGCCTAGCTGTGTAAAGAAGTGTGGCAAACGTACGTACTGCTCCTCAGGCTGGGCCCACGGCCTAGCTTTCGCTTCTGTGAGAGTGCTGTCCCGAGTCTCTTCCCGGAGCCAGTCGTCAGCGCGGTGTCTTTTGGCACTGCAGTTCTCTTTCAGTCAAGGAGGCCGTGCGACTGGCAGAGGGAGTCTGCGCAGCACTGCCTTCGCGAGGCTCTTTGACGACTGGGGCATTCAACCCAGGCAAGCCAGAGAGCAGTACGTTGCCCTTGCTATGAATGTGAAGAGCTTTCTCCAGGGGCCTGTTTAGGCTAAGTTTCCTCAGAAGCCAGGAGCCGCCGTTCCGGCACGGAGAGAAGTAATCCTGAGAAATTGGCGAACGATCTCCTATCCTGTGTGCCCCCAGGAGCTTCGCAGAGTTAAGGCACTCCGTGGTGGAGTATGGCCTCATGGAAACCACTGCACACCCAACTCTCCCGACGTGAAACACTGGAACTTACCTTGAGGCCTGAGGTCACCTTTCGTTCGGCCGGAGCTGAACATGTGGTGCCGTGAGAGGAGTTTCTAGAAAGGGATTGCCAGCACGGTTTTCGCTTTCGGAGAACACGCAGCCTCGGCCCACAACGACAATCCTGCCTTGCAGAGACGTCGGGCCGCTAGTGCTGTTCAGGCAGCTTTGAAGCCAAGCGCAAGGCGCCTCCAAACGGGGAGAAAGCGTACTCTCCCCTCCGCGTCCCACGTTCAAGCTGAATGACGCAGCATGTTTCTCGGAAGGCTCTGCCGAGCTATCTAGTACAAGGGAGAGAGTGCCTGCCTCTGCTGAGAAAGGTTTTGACGTGGGGATTGCTGGACAGGCGGAAGAGCGTTCCCCAGGCCGTGCAAAGTTGAGGCCTTGGTGATTCTGGATGGTCCCAAGGGTCCAGAATTGTCCCTGGGAAAGCTGTCCTTTTCCCTCTTTTTCCGGCTGGAAGTACACCTCTGGCATCCGGCTGCCGGTCGGCGACGTCCTGGGGGAGACGCCCTGGTTTCACTTGTGGCGCACACTGGTGTTTCTCAGAAGAGCCCAAATTCCTCCCTGCGGCTGGGTGGGGGGCTTGGCACACCAGCATGGAATGTAAGGCTGTTTAGAACTGCGTACCTTGAGGCCGTGTGAAGGCCGCACGAACGAGAGCTTTCGAGCGAACAGGGCAGCGCTTCGCCATCACCGTTGCTCGTTCACGGAGCTTAGTCAAACGAACGCATTTCCTTCCTGGGGCTCCAACACGGCCGAGGAGTTGCAAGGCATACAGTGAGTGCCCTTTGACAGTTGTTACAACGAACGTGAGTGCACAGTGTCTCGTGAAATACCTTCCACGGTTGAAGCATTCCGTTAACGCATGCCCCTCCGCTCCCTCTGGCACTCCGAGGTGTTACTAACGGGGGAAATCTGGACTCTTGCTTGAGGCCGGGGTGGGGCGGCGGGACTCACAATTCTCCTGCCGGCGAGCTCCAGAGCGCTCCGGCTGAAGCTCCCAGCAAGGAACGGAGAGCAGCAGGCCTCGCACGAGTCAACCCAGACTTCTTCTGTCACGAGTCAACTCAGACTTCTTATGTGAGGCCTTCCGGCAGCAAAGAGAAGGTGCGCGCGAGGAGTGTGCTTCAGGCAGCTTAGGACCCGCCACTGTCTCGTCTACCACGGAGGGGAATCAGGTTTGGCCAGGGTCGCCCAGCTTCATACCTGAGCTCCTACAGGTATCCTCAGTGGTTTCTGATTACCTCAAGGAAACACAACGGGAGGAACAGGGCCCTTCCGTGGAGGCTCTTTGGGGCACAGGGACCTCTGCGTGGGATCTACTGGGTAAGTATGGCAGTACCTTAGGTAGGCCTCAGTGACCAAGGCTCTCTGGCTCACGCCTAGCTGTGTAAAGAAGTGTGGCAAACGTACGTACTGCTCCTCAGGCTCGGCCCACGGCCTAGCTTTCGCTTCTGTGAGAGTGCTGTCCCGAGTCTCTTCCCGGAGCCAGTCGTCAGCGCGGTGTCTTTTGGCACTGCAGTTCTCTTTCAGTCAAGGAGGCCGTGCGACTGGCAGAGGGAGTCTGCGCAGCAGTGCCTTCGCGAGGCTCTTTGACGACTGGGGCATTCAACCCAGGCAAGCCAGAGAGCAGTACGTTGCCCTTGCTATGAATGTGAAGAGCTTTCTCCAGGGGCCTGTTTAGGCTAAGGTTCCTCAGAAGCCAGGAGCCGCCGTTCCGGCACGGAGAGAAGTCATCCTGAGAAATTGGCGAACGATCTCCTATCCTGTGTGCCCCCAGGAGCTTCGCAGAGTTAAGGCACTCCGTGGTGGAGTATGGCCTCATGGAAACCACTGCACACCCAACTCTCCCGACGTGAAACACTGGAACTTACCTTGAGGCCTGAGGTCACCTTTCGTTCGGCCGGAGCTGAACATGTGGTGCCGTGAGAGGAGTTTCTAGAAAGGGATTGCCAGCACGGTTTTCGCTTTCGGAGAACACGCAGCCTCGGCCCACAACGACAATCCTGCCTTGCAGAGACGTCGGGCCGCTAGTGCTGTTCAGGCAGCTTTGAAGCCAAGCGCAAGGCGCCTCCAAACGGGGAGAAAGCGTACTCTCCCCTCCGCGTCCCACGTTCAAGCTGAATGACGCAGCATGTTTCTCGGAAGGCTCTGCCGAGCTATCTAGTACAAGGGAGAGAGTGCCTGCCTCTGCTGAGAAAGGTTTTGACGTGGGGATTGCTGGACAGGCGGAAGAGCGTTCCCCAGGCCGTGCAAAGTTGAGGCCTTGGTGATTCTGGATGGTCCCAAGGGTCCAGAATTGTCCCTGGGAAAGCTGTCCTTTTCCCTCTTTTTCCGGCTGGAAGTACACCTCTGGCATCCGGCTGCCGGTCGGCGACGTCCTGGGGGAGACGCCCTGGTTTCACTTGTGGCGCACACTGGTGTTTCTCAGAAGAGCCCAAATTCCTCCCTGCGGTTGGGTGGGGGGCTTGGCACACCAGCATGGAATGTAAGGCTGTTTAGAACTGCGTACCTTGAGGCCGTGTGAAGGCCGCACGAACGAGAGCTTTCGAGCGAACAGGGCAGCGCTTCGCCATCACCGTCGCACGTTCACGGAGCTTAGTCAAACGAACGCATTTCCTTCCTGGGGCTCCAACACGGCCGAGGAGTTGGAAGGCATACAGTGAGTGCCCTTTGACAGTTGTTACAATGAACGTGAGTGCACAGTGTCTCGTGAAATACCTTCCACGGTTGAAGCATTCCGTTAACGCATGCCCCTCCGCTCCCTCTGGCAACCCGAGGTGTTACTAACGGGGGAAATCTGGACTCTTGCTTGAGGCCGGGGTGGGGCGGCGGGACTCACAATTCTCCTGCCGGCGAGCTCCAGAGCGCTCCTGCTGAAGCTCCCAGCAAGGAACGGAGAGCAGCAGGCCTCGCACGAGTCAACCCAGACTTCTTCTGTCACGAGTCAACTCAGACTTCTTATGTGAGGCCTTCCGGCAGCAAAGAGAAGGTGCGCGCGAGGAGTGTGCTTCAGGCAGCTTAGGACCCGCCACTGTCTCGTCTACCACGGAGGGGAATCAGGTTTGGCCAGGGTCGCCCAGCTTCATACCTGAGCTCCTACAGGTATCCTCAGTGGTTTCTGATTACCTCAAGGAAACACAACGGGAGGAACAGGGCCCTTCCGTGGAGGCCCTTTGGGGCACAGGGACCTCTGCGTGGGATCTCCTGGGTAAGTACGGCAGTACCTTAGGTAGGCCTCAGTGACCGAGGCTCTCTGGCTCACGCCTAGCTGTGTAAAGAAGTGTGGCAAACGGACGTACTGCTCCTCAGGCTGGGCCCACGGCCTAGCTTTCGCTTCTGTGAGAGTGCTGTCCCGAGTCTCTTCCCGGAGCCAGTCGTCAGCGCGGTGTCTTTTGGCACTGCAGTTCTCTTTCAGTCAAGGAGGCCGTTCGACTGACCGGCAAAGGGAGTCCGCCCAGCGCTGCTTTGGCCAGTCTCTCTGACGACTGGGCCACTCAACCTGGGCAACCCAGAGAGGAGTACACTGCCCTAGCTATGAATGTGAAGAGCTGTCTCCAGGGGCCTGCTTACGCAAAGGCTCCTCAGAAGCCAGAGGCCGCCGTTCCGGCACGGAGAGAGGTCATCATGCGAAACTGGTGAATGGGCTCCTACCCTGTGTGTCCCCAGGAGCGTCGCAGGGTTAAGGCACTCCGTGGTGGAGTATGGCCTCATCGGAGACCCCTGCACACCCAGCTCCCCTGACGTGAAACGCTGGAACTTCACCTTGAGGCCTGAGGTCACCTTTCGTTCGGCCGGAGCTGAACCTGTGGTGCCGTGGGAGGAGTTTCTAGAAAGGGATTGCCAGCACGGTTTTTACTTTGGGAGAACACGCAGCCTCGGCCCACAACGACAATCCTGCCGTGCAGAGACTTCGGGCCGCTAGTGCTGTTCAGGCAGCTTTGAAGCCAAGCGCAAGGCGCCTCCAAACGGGGAGAAAGCGTACTCTCCCCTCCGCGTCCCACGTTCAAGCTGAATGACGCAGCATGTTTCTCGGAAGGCTCTGCCGAGCTATCTAGTACAAGGGAGAGAGTGCCTGCCTCTGCTGAGAAAGGTTTTGACGTGGGGATTGCTGGACAGGCGGAAGAGCGTTCCCCAGGCCGTGCAAAGTTGAGGCCTTGGTGATTCTGGATGGTCCCAAGGGTCCAGAATTGTCCCTGGGAAAGCTGTCCTTTTCCCTCTTTTTCCGGCTGGAAGTACACCTCTGGCATCCGGCTGCCGGTCGGCGACGTCCTGGGGGAGACGCCCTGGTTTCACTTGTGGCGCACACTGGTGTTTCTCAGAAGAGCCCAAATTCCTCCCTGCGGCTGGGTGGGGGGCTTGGCACACCAGCATGGAATGTAAGGCTGTTTAGAACTGCGTACCTTGAGGCCGTGTGAAGGCCGCACGAACGAGAGCTTTCGAGCGAACAGGGCAGCGCTTCGCCATCACCGTTGCACGTTCACGGAGCTTAGTCAAACGAACGCATTTCCTTCCTGGGGCTCCAACACGGCCGAGGAGTTGGAAGGCATACAGTGAGTGCCCTTTGACAGTTGTTACAACGAACGTGAGTGCACAGTGTCTCGTGAAATACCTTCCACGGTTGAAGCATTCCGTTAACGCATGCCCCTCCGCTCCCTCTGGCACTCCGAGGTGTTACTAACGGGGGAAATCTGGACTCTTGCTTGAGGCCGGGGTGGGGCGGCGGGACTCACAATTCTCCTGCCGGCGAGCTCCAGAGCGCTCCTGCTGAAGCTCCCAGCAAGGAACGGAGAGCAGCAGGCCTCGCACGAGTCAACCCAGACTTCTTCTGTCACGAGTCAACTCAGACTTCTTATGTGAGGCCTTCCGGCAGCAAAGAGAAGGTGCGCGCGAGGAGTGTGCTTCAGGCAGCTTAGGACCCGCCACTGTCTCGTCTACCACGGAGGGGAATCAGGTTTGGCCAGGGTCGCCCAGCTTCATACCTGAGCTCCTACAGGTATCCTCAGTGGTTTCTGATTACCTCAAGGAAACACAACGGGAGGAACAGGGCCCTTCCGTGGAGGCCCTTTGGGGCACAGGGACCTCTGCGTGGGATCTACTGGGTAAGTATGGCAGTACCTTAGGTAGGCCTCAGTGACCAAGGCTCTCTGGCTCACGCCTAGCTGTGTAAAGAAGTGTGGCAAACGTACGTACTGCTCCTCAGGCTGGGCCCACGGCCTAGCTTTCGCTTCTGTGAGAGTGCTGTCCCGAGTCTCTTCCCGGAGCCAGTCGTCAGCGCGGTGTCTTTTGGCACTGCAGTTCTCTTTCAGTCAAGGAGGCCGTGCGACTGGCAGAGGGAGTCTGCGCAGCAGTGCCTTCGCGAGGCGCTTTGACGACTGGGGATTCAACCCAGGCAAGCCAGAGAGCAGTACGTTGCCCTTGCTATGAATGTGAAGAGCTTTCTCCAGGGGCCTGTTTAGGCTAAGGTTCCTCAGAAGCCAGGAGCCGCCGTTCCGGCACGGAGAGAAGTCATCCTGAGAAATTGGCGAACGATCTCCTATCCTGTGTGCCCCCAGGAGCTTCGCAGAGTTAAGGCACTCCGTGGTGGAGTATGGCCTCATGGAAACCACTGCACACCCAACTCCCCCGACGTGAAACACTGGAACTTACCTTGAGGCCTGAGGTCACCTTTCGTTCGGCCGGAGCTGAACATGTGGTGCCGTGAGAGGAGTTTCTAGAAAGGGATTGCCAGCACGGTTTTCGCTTTCGGAGAACACGCAGCCTCGGCCCACAACGACAATCCTGCCTTGCAGAGACGTCGGGCCGCTAGTGCTGTTCAGGCAGCTTTGAAGCCAAGCGCAAGGCGCCTCCAAACGGGGAGAAAGCGTACTCTCCCCTCCGCGTCCCACGTTCAAGCTGAATGACGCAGCATCTTTCTCGGAAGGCTCTGCCGAGCTATCTAGTACAAGGGAGAGAGTGCCTGCCTCTGCTGAGAAAGGTTTTGACGTGGGGGTTGCTGGACAGGCGGAAGAGCGTTCCCCAGGCCGTGCAAAGTTGAGGCCTTGGTGATTCTGGATGGTCCCAAGGGTCCAGAATTGTCCCTGGGAAAGCTGTCCTTTTCCCTCTTTTTCCGGCTGGAAGTACACCTCTGGCATCCGGCTGCCGGTCGGCGACGTCCTGGGGGAGACGCCCTGGTTTCACTTGTGGCGCACACTGGTGTTTCTCAGAAGAGCCCAAATTCCTCCCTGCGGTTGGGTGGGGGGCTTGGCACACCAGCATGGAATGTAAGGCTGTTTAGAACTGCGTACCTTGAGGCCGTGTGAAGGCCGCACGAACGAGAGCTTTCGAGCGAACAGGGCAGCGCTTCGCCATCACCGTCGCACGTTCACGGAGCTTAGTCAAACGAACGCATTTCCTTCCTGGGGCTCCAACACGGCCGAGGAGTTGGAAGGCATACAGTGAGTGCCCTTTGACAGTTGTTACAATGAACGTGAGTGCACAGTGTCTCGTGAAATACCTTCCACGGTTGAAGCATTCCGTTAACGCATGCCCCTCCGCTCCCTCTGACAACCCGAGGTGTTACTAACGGGGGAAATCTGGACTCTTGCTTGAGGCCGGGGTGGGGCGGCGGGACTCACAATTCTCCTGCCGGCGAGCTCCAGAGCGCTCCTGCTGAAGCTCCCAGCAAGGAACGGAGAGCAGCAGGCCTCGCACGAGTCAACCCAGACTTCTTCTGTCACGAGTCAACTCAGACTTCTTATGTGAGGCCTTCCGGCAGCAAAGAGAAGGTGCGCGCGAGGAGTGTGCTTCAGGCAGCTTAGGACCCGCCACTGTCTCGTCTACCACGGAGGGGAATCAGGTTTGGCCAGGGTCGCCCAGCTTCATACCTGAGCTCCTACAGGTATCCTCAGTGGTTTCTGATTACCTCAAGGAAACACAACGGGAGGAACAGGGCCCTTCCGTGGAGGCCCTTTGGGGCACAGGGACCTCTGCGTGGGATCTCCTGGGTAAGTACGGCAGTACCTTAGGTAGGCCTCAGTGACCAAGGCTCTCTGGCTCACGCCTAGCTGTGTAAAGAAGTGTGGCAAACGGACGTACTGCTCCTCAGGCTGGGCCCACGGCCTAGCTTTCGCTTCTGTGAGAGTGCTGTCCCGAGTCTCTTCCCGGAGCCAGTCGTCAGCGCGGTGTCTTTTGGCACTGCAGTTCTCTTTCAGTCAAGGAGGCCGTTCGACTGACCGGCAAAGGGAGTCCGCCCAGCGCTGCTTTGGCCAGTCTCTCTGACGACTGGGCCACTCAACCTGGGCAACCCAGAGAGGAGTACACTGCCCTAGCTATGAATGTGAAGAGCTGTCTCCAGGGGCCTGCTTACGCAAAGGCTCCTCAGAAGCCAGAGGCCGCCGTTCCGGCACGGAGAGAGGTCATCATGCGAAACTGGTGAATGGGCTCCTACCCTGTGTGTCCCCAGGAGCGTCGCAGGGTTAAGGCACTCCGTGGTGGAGTATGGCCTCATCGGAGACCCCTGCACACCCAGCTCCCCTGACGTGAAACGCTGGAACTTCACCTTGAGGCCTGAGGTCACCTTTCGTTCGGCCGGAGCTGAACCTGTGGTGCCGTGGGAGGAGTTTCTAGAAAGGGATTGCCAGCACGGTTTTTACTTTGGGAGAACACGCAGCCTCGGCCCACAACGACAATCCTGCCGTGCAGAGACGTCGGGCCGCTAGTGCTGTTCAGGCAGCTTTGAAGCCAAGCGCAAGGCGCCTCCAAACGGGGAGAAAGCGTACTCTCCCCTCCGCGTCCCACGTTCAAGCTGAATGACGCAGCATGTTTCTCGGAAGGCTCTGCCGAGCTATCTAGTACAAGGGAGAGAGTGCCTGCCTCTGCTGAGAAAGGTTTTGACGTGGGGATTGCTGGACAGGCGGAAGAGCGTTCCCCAGGCCGTGCAAAGTTGAGGCCTTGGTGATTCTGGATGGTCCCAAGGGTCCAGAATTGTCCCTGGGAAAGCTGTCCTTTTCCCTCTTTTTCCGGCTGGAAGTACACCTCTGGCATCCGGCTGCCGGTCGGCGACGTCCTGGGGGAGACGCCCTGGTTTCACTTGTGGCGCACACTGGTGTTTCTCAGAAGAGCCCAAATTCCTCCCTGCGGCTGGGTGGGGGGCTTGGCACACCAGCATGGAATGTAAGGCTGTTTAGAACTGCGTACCTTGAGGCCGTGTGAAGGCCGCACGAACGAGAGCTTTCGAGCGAACAGGGCAGCGCTTCGCCATCACGGTTGCACGTTCACGGAGCTTAGTCAAACGAACGCATTTCCTTCCTGGGGCTCCAACACGGCCGAGGAGTTGGAAGGCATACAGTGAGTGCCCTTTGACAGTTGTTACAACGAACGTGAGTGCACAGTGTCTCGTGAAATACCTTCCACGGTTGAAGCATTCCGTTAACGCATGCCCCTCCGCTCCCTCTGGCACTCCGAGGTGTTACTAACGGGGGAAATCTGGACTCTTGCTTGAGGCCGGGGTGGGGCGGCGGGACTCACAATTCTCCTGCCGGCGAGCTCCAGAGCGCTCCTGCTGAAGCTCCCAGCAAGGAACGGAGAGCAGCAGGCCTCGCACGAGTCAACCCAGACTTCTTCTGTCACGAGTCAACTCAGACTTCTTATGTGAGGCCTTCCGGCAGCAAAGAGAAGGTGCGCGCGAGGAGTGTGCTTCAGGCAGCTTAGGACCCGCCACTGTCTCGTCTACCACGGAGGGGAATCAGGTTTGGCCAGGGTCGCCCAGCTTCATACCTGAGCTCCTACAGGTATCCTCAGTGGTTTCTGATTACCTCAAGGAAACACAACGGGAGGAACAGGGCCCTTCCGTGGAGGCCCTTTGGGGCACAGGGACCTCTGCGTGGGATCTACTGGGTAAGTATGGCAGTACCTTAGGTAGGCCTCAGTGACCAAGGCTCTCTGGCTCACGCCTAGCTGTGTAAAGAAGTGTGGCAAACGTACGTACTGCTCCTCAGGCTGGGCCCACGGCCTAGCTTTCGCTTCTGTGAGAGTGCTGTCCCGAGTCTCTTCCCGGAGCCAGTCGTCAGCGCGGTGTCTTTTGGCACTGCAGTTCTCTTTCAGTCAAGGAGGCCGTGCGACTGGCAGAGGGAGTCTGCGCAGCAGTGCCTTCGCGAGGCGCTTTGACGACTGGGGATTCAACCCAGGCAAGCCAGAGAGCAGTACGTTGCCCTTGCTATGAATGTGAAGAGCTTTCTCCAGGGGCCTGTTTAGGCTAAGGTTCCTCAGAAGCCAGGAGCCGCCGTTCCGGCACGGAGAGAAGTCATCCTGAGAAATTGGCGAACGATCTCCTATCCTGTGTGCCCCCAGGAGCTTCGCAGAGTTAAGGCACTCCGTGGTGGAGTATGGCCTCATGGAAACCACTGCACACCCAACTCCCCCGACGTGAAACACTGGAACTTACCTTGAGGCCTGAGGTCACCTTTCGTTCGGCCGGAGCTGAACATGTGGTGCCGTGAGAGGAGTTTCTAGAAAGGGATTGCCAGCACGGTTTTCGCTTTCGGAGAACACGCAGCCTCGGCCCACAACGACAATCCTGCCTTGCAGAGACGTCGGGCCGCTAGTGCTGTTCAGGCAGCTTTGAAGCCAAGCGCAAGGCGCCTCCAAACGGGGAGAAAGCGTACTCTCCCCTCCGCGTCCCACGTTCAAGCTGAATGACGCAGCATGTTTCTCGGAAGGCTCTGCCGAGCTATCTAGTACAAGGGAGAGAGTGCCTGCCTCTGCTGAGAAAGGTTTTGACGTGGGGGTTGCTGGACAGGCGGAAGAGCGTTCCCCAGGCCGTGCAAAGTTGAGGCCTTGGTGATTCTGGATGGTCCCAAGGGTCCAGAATTGTCCCTGGGAAAGCTGTCCTTTTCCCTCTTTTTCCGGCTGGAAGTACACCTCTGGCATCCGGCTGCCGGTCGGCGACGTCCTGGGGGAGACGCCCTGGTTTCACTTGTGGCGCACACTGGTGTTTCTCAGAAGAGCCCAAATTCCTCCCTGCGGTTGGGTGGGGGGCTTGGCACACCAGCATGGAATGTAAGGCTGTTTAGAACTGCGTACCTTGAGGCCGTGTGAAGGCCGCACGAACGAGAGCTTTCGAGCGAACAGGGCAGCGCTTCGCCATCACCGTCGCACGTTCACGGAGCTTAGTCAAACGAACGCATTTCCTTCCTGGGGCTCCAACACGGCCGAGGAGTTGGAAGGCATACAGTGAGTGCCCTTTGACAGTTGTTACAATGAACGTGAGTGCACAGTGTCTCGTGAAATACCTTCCACGGTTGAAGCATTCCGTTAACGCATGCCCCTCCGCTCCCTCTGACAACCCGAGGTGTTACTAACGGGGGAAATCTGGACTCTTGCTTGAGGCCGGGGTGGGGCGGCGGGACTCACAATTCTCCTGCCGGCGAGCTCCAGAGCGCTCCTGCTGAAGCTCCCAGCAAGGAACGGAGAGCAGCAGGCCTCGCACGAGTCAACCCAGACTTCTTCTGTCACGAGTCAACTCAGACTTCTTATGTGAGGCCTTCCGGCAGCAAAGAGAAGGTGCGCGCGAGGAGTGTGCTTCAGGCAGCTTAGGACCCGCCACTGTCTCGTCTACCACGGAGGGGAATCAGGTTTGGCCAGGGTCGCCCAGCTTCATACCTGAGCTCCTACAGGTATCCTCAGTGGTTTCTGATTACCTCAAGGAAACACAACGGGAGGAACAGGGCCCTTCCGTGGAGGCCCTTTGGGGCACAGGGACCTCTGCGTGGGATCTCCTGGGTAAGTACGGCAGTACCTTAGGTAGGCCTCAGTGACCAAGGCTCTCTGGCTCACGCCTAGCTGTGTAAAGAAGTGTGGCAAACGGACGTACTGCTCCTCAGGCTGGGCCCACGGCCTAGCTTTCGCTTCTGTGAGAGTGCTGTCCCGAGTCTCTTCCCGGAGCCAGTCGTCAGCGCGGTGTCTTTTGGCACTGCAGTTCTCTTTCAGTCAAGGAGGCCGTTCGACTGACCGGCAAAGGGAGTCCGCCCAGCGCTGCTTTGGCCAGTCTCTCTGACGACTGGGCCACTCAACCTGGGCAACCCAGAGAGGAGTACACTGCCCTAGCTATGAATGTGAAGAGCTGTCTCCAGGGGCCTGCTTACGCAAAGGCTCCTCAGAAGCCAGAGGCCGCCGTTCCGGCACGGAGAGAGGTCATCATGCGAAACTGGTGAATGGGCTCCTACCCTGTGTGTCCCCAGGAGCGTCGCAGGGTTAAGGCACTCCGTGGTGGAGTATGGCCTCATCGGAGACCCCTGCACACCCAGCTCCCCTGACGTGAAACGCTGGAACTTCACCTTGAGGCCTGAGGTCACCTTTCGTTCGGCCGGAGCTGAACCTGTGGTGCCGTGGGAGGAGTTTCTAGAAAGGGATTGCCAGCACGGTTTTTACTTTGGGAGAACACGCAGCCTCGGCCCACAACGACAATCCTGCCGTGCAGAGACGTCGGGCCGCTAGTGCTGTTCAGGCAGCTTTGAAGCCAAGCGCAAGGCGCCTCCAAACGGGGAGAAAGCGTACTCTCCCCTCCGCGTCCCACGTTCAAGCTGAATGACGCAGCATGTTTCTCGGAAGGCTCTGCCGAGCTATCTAGTACAAGGGAGAGAGTGCCTGCCTCTGCTGAGAAAGGTTTTGACGTGGGGATTGCTGGACAGGCGGAAGAGCGTTCCCCAGGCCGTGCAAAGTTGAGGCCTTGGTGATTCTGGATGGTCCCAAGGGTCCAGAATTGTCCCTGGGAAAGCTGTCCTTTTCCCTCTTTTTCCGGCTGGAAGTACACCTCTGGCATCCGGCTGCCGGTCGGCGACGTCCTGGGGGAGACGCCCTGGTTTCACTTGTGGCGCACACTGGTGTTTCTCAGAAGAGCCCAAATTCCTCCCTGCGGCTGGGTGGGGGGCTTGGCACACCAGCATGGAATGTAAGGCTGTTTAGAACTGCGTACCTTGAGGCCGTGTGAAGGCCGCACGAACGAGAGCTTTCGAGCGAACAGGGCAGCGCTTCGCCATCACGGTTGCACGTTCACGGAGCTTAGTCAAACGAACGCATTTCCTTCCTGGGGCTCCAACACGGCCGAGGAGTTGGAAGGCATACAGTGAGTGCCCTTTGACAGTTGTTACAACGAACGTGAGTGCACAGTGTCTCGTGAAATACCTTCCACGGTTGAAGCATTCCGTTAACGCATGCCCCTCCGCTCCCTCTGGCACTCCGAGGTGTTACTAACGGGGGAAATCTGGACTCTTGCTTGAGGCCGGGGTGGGGCGGCGGGACTCACAATTCTCCTGCCGGCGAGCTCCAGAGCGCTCCTGCTGAAGCTCCCAGCAAGGAACGGAGAGCAGCAGGCCTCGCACGAGTCAACCCAGACTTCTTCTGTCACGAGTCAACTCAGACTTCTTATGTGAGGCCTTCCGGCAGCAAAGAGAAGGTGCGCGCGAGGAGTGTGCTTCAGGCAGCTTAGGACCCGCCACTGTCTCGTCTACCACGGAGGGGAATCAGGTTTGGCCAGGGTCGCCCAGCTTCATACCTGAGCTCCTACAGGTATCCTCAGTGGTTTCTGATTACCTCAAGGAAACACAACGGGAGGAACAGGGCCCTTCCGTGGAGGCCCTTTGGGGCACAGGGACCTCTGTGTGGGATCTACTGGGTAAGTATGGCAGTACCTTAGGTAGGCCTCAGTGACCAAGGCTCTCTGGCTCACGCCTAGCTGTGTAAAGAAGTGTGGCAAACGTACGTACTGCTCCTCAGGCTGGGCCCACGGCCTAGCTTTCGCTTCTGTGAGAGTGCTGTCCCGAGTCTCTTCCCGGAGCCAGTCGTCAGCGCGGTGTCTTTTGGCACTGCAGTTCTCTTTCAGTCAAGGAGGCCGTGCGACTGGCAGAGGGAGTCTGCGCAGCAGTGCCTTCGCGAGGCTCTTTGACGACTGGGGATTCAACCCAGGCAAGCCAGAGAGCAGTACGTTGCCCTTGCTATGAATGTGAAGAGCTTTCTCCAGGGGCCTGTTTAGGCTAAGGTTCCTCAGAAGCCAGGAGCCGCCGTTCCGGCACGGAGAGAAGTCATCCTGAGAAATTGGCGAACGATCTCCTATCCTGTGTGCCCCCAGGAGCTTCGCAGAGTTAAGGCACTCCGTGGTGGAGTATGGCCTCATGGAAACCACTGCACACCCAACTCCCCCGACGTGAAACACTGGAACTTACCTTGAGGCCTGAGGTCACCTTTCGTTCGGCCGGAGCTGAACATGTGGTGCCGTGAGAGGAGTTTCTAGAAAGGGATTGCCAGCACGGTTTTCGCTTTCGGAGAACACGCAGCCTCGGCCCACAACGACAATCCTGCCTTGCAGAGACGTCGGGCCGCTAGTGCTGTTCAGGCAGCTTTGAAGCCAAGCGCAAGGCGCCTCCAAACGGGGAGAAAGCGTACTCTCCCCTCCGCGTCCCACGTTCAAGCTGAATGACGCAGCATCTTTCTCGGAAGGCTCTGCCGAGCTATCTAGTACAAGGGAGAGAGTGCCTGCCTCTGCTGAGAAAGGTTTTGACGTGGGGATTGCTGGACAGGCGGAAGAGCGTTCCCCAGGCCGTGCAAAGTTGAGGCCTTGGTGATTCTGGATGGTCCCAAGGGTCCAGAATTGTCCCTGGGAAAGCTGTCCTTTTCCCTCTTTTTCCGGCTGGAAGTACACCTCTGGCATCCGGCTGCCGGTCGGCGACGTCCTGGGGGAGACGCCCTGGTTTCACTTGTGGCGCACACTGGTGTTTCTCAGAAGAGCCCAAATTCCTCCCTGCGGTTGGGTGGGGGGCTTGGCACACCAGCATGGAATGTAAGGCTGTTTAGAACTGCGTACCTTGAGGCCGTGTGAAGGCCGCACGAACGAGAGCTTTCGAGCGAACAGGGCAGCGCTTCGCCATCACCGTCGCACGTTCACGGAGCTTAGTCAAACGAACGCATTTCCTTCCTGGGGCTCCAACACGGCCGAGGAGTTGGAAGGCATACAGTGAGTGCCCTTTGACAGTTGTTACAATGAACGTGAGTGCACAGTGTCTCGTGAAATACCTTCCACGGTTGAAGCATTCCGTTAACGCATGCCCCTCCGCTCCCTCTGACAACCCGAGGTGTTACTAACGGGGGAAATCTGGACTCTTGCTTGAGGCCGGGGTGGGGCGGCGGGACTCACAATTCTCCTGCCGGCGAGCTCCAGAGCGCTCCTGCTGAAGCTCCCAGCAAGGAACGGAGAGCAGCAGGCCTCGCACGAGTCAACCCAGACTTCTTCTGTCACGAGTCAACTCAGACTTCTTATGTGAGGCCTTCCGGCAGCAAAGAGAAGGTGCGCGCGAGGAGTGTGCTTCAGGCAGCTTAGGACCCGCCACTGTCTCGTCTACCACGGAGGGGAATCAGGTTTGGCCAGGGTCGCCCAGCTTCATACCTGAGCTCCTACAGGTATCCTCAGTGGTTTCTGATTACCTCAAGGAAACACAACGGGAGGAACAGGGCCCTTCCGTGGAGGCCCTTTGGGGCACAGGGACCTCTGCGTGGGATCTCCTGGGTAAGTACGGCAGTACCTTAGGTAGGCCTCAGTGACCAAGGCTCTCTGGCTCACGCCTAGCTGTGTAAAGAAGTGTGGCAAACGGACGTACTGCTCCTCAGGCTGGGCCCACGGCCTAGCTTTCGCTTCTGTGAGAGTGCTGTCCCGAGTCTCTTCCCGGAGCCAGTCGTCAGCGCGGTGTCTTTTGGCACTGCAGTTCTCTTTCAGTCAAGGAGGCCGTTCGACTGACCGGCAAAGGGAGTCCGCCCAGCGCTGCTTTGGCCAGTCTCTCTGACGACTGGGCCACTCAACCTGGGCAACCCAGAGAGGAGTACACTGCCCTAGCTATGAATGTGAAGAGCTGTCTCCAGGGGCCTGCTTACGCAAAGGCTCCTCAGAAGCCAGAGGCCGCCGTTCCGGCACGGAGAGAGGTCATCATGCGAAACTGGTGAATGGGCTCCTACCCTGTGTGTCCCCAGGAGCGTCGCAGGGTTAAGGCACTCCGTGGTGGAGTATGGCCTCATCGGAGACCCCTGCACACCCAGCTCCCCTGACGTGAAACGCTGGAACTTCACCTTGAGGCCTGAGGTCACCTTTCGTTCGGCCGGAGCTGAACCTGTGGTGCCGTGGGAGGAGTTTCTAGAAAGGGATTGCCAGCACGGTTTTTACTTTGGGAGAACACGCAGCCTCGGCCCACAACGACAATCCTGCCGTGCAGAGACGTCGGGCCGCTAGTGCTGTTCAGGCAGCTTTGAAGCCAAGCGCAAGGCGCCTCCAAACGGGGAGAAAGCGTACTCTCCCCTCCGCGTCCCACGTTCAAGCTGAATGACGCAGCATGTTTCTCGGAAGGCTCTGCCGAGCTATCTAGTACAAGGGAGAGAGTGCCTGCCTCTGCTGAGAAAGGTTTTGACGTGGGGATTGCTGGACAGGCGGAAGAGCGTTCCCCAGGCCGTGCAAAGTTGAGGCCTTGGTGATTCTGGATGGTCCCAAGGGTCCAGAATTGTCCCTGGGAAAGCTGTCCTTTTCCCTCTTTTTCCGGCTGGAAGTACACCTCTGGCATCCGGCTGCCGGTCGGCGACGTCCTGGGGGAGACGCCCTGGTTTCACTTGTGACGCACACTGGTGTTTCTCAGAAGAGCCCAAATTCCTCCCTGCGGGTGGGTGGGGGGCTTGGCACACCAGCATGGAATGTAAGGCTGTTTAGAACTGCGTACCTTGAGGCCGTGTGAAGGCCGCACGAACGAGAGCTTTCGAGCGAACAGGGCAGCGCTTCGCCATCACCGTTGCACGTTCACGGAGCTTAGTCAAACGAACGCATTTCCTTCCTGGGGCTCCAACACGGCCGAGGAGTTGCAAGGCATACAGTGAGTGCCCTTTGACAGTTGTTACAACGAACGTGAGTGCACAGTGTCTCGTGAAATACCTTCCACGGTTGAAGCATTCCGTTAACGCATGCCCCTCCGCTCCCTCTGGCACTCCGAGGTGTTACTAACGGGGGAAATCTGGACTCTTGCTTGAGGCCGGGGTGGGGCGGCGGGACTCACAATTCTCCTGCCGGCGAGCTCCAGAGCGCTCCGGCTGAAGCTCCCAGCAAGGAACGGAGAGCAGCAGGCCTCGCACGAGTCAACCCAGACTTCTTCTGTCACGAGTCAACTCAGACTTCTTATGTGAGGCCTTCCGGCAGCAAAGAGAAGGTGCGCGCGAGGAGTGTGCTTCAGGCAGCTTAGGACCCGCCACTGTCTCGTCTACCACGGAGGGGAATCAGGTTTGGCCAGGGTCGCCCAGCTTCATACCTGAGCTCCTACAGGTATCCTCAGTGGTTTCTGATTACCTCAAGGAAACACAACGGGAGGAACAGGGCCCTTCCGTGGAGGCTCTTTGGGGCACAGGGACCTCTGCGTGGGATCTACTGGGTAAGTATGGCAGTACCTTAGGTAGGCCTCAGTGACCAAGGCTCTCTGGCTCACGCCTAGCTGTGTAAAGAAGTGTGGCAAACGTACGTACTGCTCCTCAGGCTCGGCCCACGGCCTAGCTTTCGCTTCTGTGAGAGTGCTGTCCCGAGTCTCTTCCCGGAGCCAGTCGTCAGCGCGGTGTCTTTTGGCACTGCAGTTCTCTTTCAGTCAAGGAGGCCGTGCGACTGGCAGAGGGAGTCTGCGCAGCAGTGCCTTCGCGAGGCTCTTTGACGACTGGGGCATTCAACCCAGGCAAGCCAGAGAGCAGTACGTTGCCCTTGCTATGAAAGTGAAGAGCTTTCTCCAGGGGCCTGTTTAGGCTAAGGTTCCTCAGAAGCCAGGAGCCGCCGTTCCGGCACGGAGAGAAGTCATCCTGAGAAATTGGCGAACGATCTCCTATCCTGTGTGCCCCCAGGAGCTTCGCAGAGTTAAGGCACTCCGTGGTGGAGTATGGCCTCATGGAAACCACTGCACACCCAACTCTCCCGACGTGAAACACTGGAACTTACCTTGAGGCCTGAGGTCACCTTTCGTTCGGCCGGAGCTGAACATGTGGTGCCGTGAGAGGAGTTTCTAGAAAGGGATTGCCAGCACGGTTTTCGCTTTCGGAGAACACGCAGCCTCGGCCCACAACGACAATCCTGCCGTGCAGAGACGTCGGGCCGCTAGTGCTGTTCAGGCAGCTTTGAAGCCAAGCGCAAGGCGCCTCCAAACGGGGAGAAAGCGTACTCTCCCCTCCGCGTCCCACGTTCAAGCTGAATGACGCAGCATCTTTCTCGGAAGGCTCTGCCGAGCTATCTAGTACAAGGGAGAGAGTGCCTGCCTCTGCTGAGAAAGGTTTTGACGTGGGGATTGCTGGACAGGCGGAAGAGCGTTCCCCAGGCCGTGCAAAGTTGAGGCCTTGGTGATTCTGGATGGTCCCAAGGGTCCAGAATTGTCCCTGGGAAAGCTGTCCTTTTCCCTCTTTTTCCGGCTGGAAGTACACCTCTGGCATCCGGCTGCCGGTCGGCGACGTCCTGGGGGAGACGCCCTGGTTTCACTTGTGGCGCACACTGGTGTTTCTCAGAAGAGCCCAAATTCCTCCCTGCGGCTGGGTGGGGGGCTTGGCACACCAGCATGGAATGTAAGGCTGTTTAGAACTGCGTACCTTGAGGCCGTGTGAAGGCCGCACGAACGAGAGCTTTCGAGCGAACAGGGCAGCGCTTCGCCATCACGGTTGCACGTTCACGGAGCTTAGTCAAACGAACGCATTTCCTTCCTGGGGCTCCAACACGGCCGAGGAGTTGGAAGGCATACAGTGAGTGCCCTTTGACAGTTGTTACAACGAACGTGAGTGCACAGTGTCTCGTGAAATACCTTCCACGGTTGAAGCATTCCGTTAACGCATGCCCCTCCGCTCCCTCTGGCACTCCGAGGTGTTACTAACGGGGGAAATCTGGACTCTTGCTTGAGGCCGGGGTGGGGCGGCGGGACTCACAATTCTCCTGCCGGCGAGCTCCAGAGCGCTCCTGCTGAAGCTCCCAGCAAGGAACGGAGAGCAGCAGGCCTCGCACGAGTCAACCCAGACTTCTTCTGTCACGAGTCAACTCAGACTTCTTATGTGAGGCCTTCCGGCAGCAAAGAGAAGGTGCGCGCGAGGAGTGTGCTTCAGGCAGCTTAGGACCCGCCACTGTCTCGTCTACCACGGAGGGGAATCAGGTTTGGCCAGGGTCGCCCAGCTTCATACCTGAGCTCCTACAGGTATCCTCAGTGGTTTCTGATTACCTCAAGGAAACACAACGGGAGGAACAGGGCCCTTCCGTGGAGGCCCTTTGGGGCACAGGGACCTCTGTGTGGGATCTACTGGGTAAGTATGGCAGTACCTTAGGTAGGCCTCAGTGACCAAGGCTCTCTGGCTCACGCCTAGCTGTGTAAAGAAGTGTGGCAAACGTACGTACTGCTCCTCAGGCTGGGCCCACGGCCTAGCTTTCGCTTCTGTGAGAGTGCTGTCCCGAGTCTCTTCCCGGAGCCAGTCGTCAGCGCGGTGTCTTTTGGCACTGCAGTTCTCTTTCAGTCAAGGAGGCCGTGCGACTGGCAGAGGGAGTCTGCGCAGCAGTGCCTTCGCGAGGCTCTTTGACGACTGGGGATTCAACCCAGGCAAGCCAGAGAGCAGTACGTTGCCCTTGCTATGAATGTGAAGAGCTTTCTCCAGGGGCCTGTTTAGGCTAAGGTTCCTCAGAAGCCAGGAGCCGCCGTTCCGGCACGGAGAGAAGTCATCCTGAGAAATTGGCGAACGATCTCCTATCCTGTGTGCCCCCAGGAGCTTCGCAGAGTTAAGGCACTCCGTGGTGGAGTATGGCCTCATGGAAACCACTGCACACCCAACTCCCCCGACGTGAAACACTGGAACTTACCTTGAGGCCTGAGGTCACCTTTCGTTCGGCCGGAGCTGAACATGTGGTGCCGTGAGAGGAGTTTCTAGAAAGGGATTGCCAGCACGGTTTTCGCTTTCGGAGAACACGCAGCCTCGGCCCACAACGACAATCCTGCCTTGCAGAGACGTCGGGCCGCTAGTGCTGTTCAGGCAGCTTTGAAGCCAAGCGCAAGGCGCCTCCAAACGGGGAGAAAGCGTACTCTCCCCTCCGCGTCCCACGTTCAAGCTGAATGACGCAGCATCTTTCTCGGAAGGCTCTGCCGAGCTATCTAGTACAAGGGAGAGAGTGCCTGCCTCTGCTGAGAAAGGTTTTGACGTGGGGATTGCTGGACAGGCGGAAGAGCGTTCCCCAGGCCGTGCAAAGTTGAGGCCTTGGTGATTCTGGATGGTCCCAAGGGTCCAGAATTGTCCCTGGGAAAGCTGTCCTTTTCCCTCTTTTTCCGGCTGGAAGTACACCTCTGGCATCCGGCTGCCGGTCGGCGACGTCCTGGGGGAGACGCCCTGGTTTCACTTGTGGCGCACACTGGTGTTTCTCAGAAGAGCCCAAATTCCTCCCTGCGGTTGGGTGGGGGGCTTGGCACACCAGCATGGAATGTAAGGCTGTTTAGAACTGCGTACCTTGAGGCCGTGTGAAGGCCGCACGAACGAGAGCTTTCGAGCGAACAGGGCAGCGCTTCGCCATCACCGTCGCACGTTCACGGAGCTTAGTCAAACGAACGCATTTCCTTCCTGGGGCTCCAACACGGCCGAGGAGTTGGAAGGCATACAATGAGTGCCCTTTGACAGTTGTTACAATGAACGTGAGTGCACAGTGTCTCGTGAAATACCTTCCACGGTTGAAGCATTCCGTTAACGCATGCCCCTCCGCTCCCTCTGGCAACCCGAGGTGTTACTAACGGGGGAAATCTGGACTCTTGCTTGAGGCCGGGGTGGGGCGGCGGGACTCACAATTCTCCTGCCGGCGAGCTCCAGAGCGCTCCTGCTGAAGCTCCCAGCAAGGAACGGAGAGCAGCAGGCCTCGCACGAGTCAACCCAGACTTCTTCTGTCACGAGTCAACTCAGACTTCTTATGTGAGGCCTTCCGGCAGCAAAGAGAAGGTGCGCGCGAGGAGTGTGCTTCAGGCAGCTTAGGACCCGCCACTGTCTCGTCTACCACGGAGGGGAATCAGGTTTGGCCAGGGTCGCCCAGCTTCATACCTGAGCTCCTACAGGTATCCTCAGTGGTTTCTGATTACCTCAAGGAAACACAACGGGAGGAACAGGGCCCTTCCGTGGAGGCCCTTTGGGGCACAGGGACCTCTGCGTGGGATCTCCTGGGTAAGTACGGCAGTACCTTAGGTAGGCCTCAGTGACCAAGGCTCTCTGGCTCACGCCTAGCTGTGTAAAGAAGTGTGGCAAACGGACGTACTGCTCCTCAGGCTGGGCCCACGGCCTAGCTTTCGCTTCTGTGAGAGTGCTGTCCCGAGTCTCTTCCCGGAGCCAGTCGTCAGCGCGGTGTCTTTTGGCACTGCAGTTCTCTTTCAGTCAAGGAGGCCGTTCGACTGACCGGCAAAGGGAGTCCGCCCAGCGCTGCTTTGGCCAGTCTCTCTGACGACTGGGCCACTCAACCTGGGCAACCCAGAGAGGAGTACACTGCCCTAGCTATGAATGTGAAGAGCTGTCTCCAGGGGCCTGCTTACGCAAAGGCTCCTCAGAAGCCAGAGGCCGCCGTTCCGGCACGGAGAGAGGTCATCATGCGAAACTGGTGAATGGGCTCCTACCCTGTGTGTCCCCAGGAGCGTCGCAGGGTTAAGGCACTCCGTGGTGGAGTATGGCCTCATCGGAGACCCCTGCACACCCAGCTCCCCTGACGTGAAACGCTGGAACTTCACCTTGAGGCCTGAGGTCACCTTTCGTTCGGCCGGAGCTGAACCTGTGGTGCCGTGGGAGGAGTTTCTAGAAAGGGATTGCCAGCACGGTTTTTACTTTGGGAGAACACGCAGCCTCGGCCCACAACGACAATCCTGCCGTGCAGAGACGTCGGGCCGCTAGTGCTGTTCAGGCAGCTTTGAAGCCAAGCGCAAGGCGCCTCCAAACGGGGAGAAAGCGTACTCTCCCCTCCGCGTCCCACGTTCAAGCTGAATGACGCAGCATGTTTCTCGGAAGGCTCTGCCGAGCTATCTAGTACAAGGGAGAGAGTGCCTGCCTCTGCTGAGAAAGGTTTTGACGTGGGGATTGCTGGACAGGCGGAAGAGCGTTCCCCAGGCCGTGCAAAGTTGAGGCCTTGGTGATTCTGGATGGTCCCAAGGGTCCAGAATTGTCCCTGGGAAAGCTGTCCTTTTCCCTCTTTTTCCGGCTGGAAGTACACCTCTGGCATCCGGCTGCCGGTCGGCGACGTCCTGGGGGAGACGCCCTGGTTTCACTTGTGGCGCACACTGGTGTTTCTCAGAAGAGCCCAAATTCCTCCCTGCGGCTGGGTGGGGGGCTTGGCACACCAGCATGGAATGTAAGGCTGTTTAGAACTGCGTACCTTGAGGCCGTGTGAAGGCCGCACGAACGAGAGCTTTCGAGCGAACAGGGCAGCGCTTCGCCATCACCGTTGCACGTTCACGGAGCTTAGTCAAACGAACGCATTTCCTTCCTGGGGCTCCAACACGGCCGAGGAGTTGCAAGGCATACAGTGAGTGCCCTTTGACAGTTGTTACAACGAACGTGAGTGCACAGTGTCTCGTGAAATACCTTCCACGGTTGAAGCATTCCGTTAACGCATGCCCCTCCGCTCCCTCTGGCACTCCGAGGTGTTACTAACGGGGGAAATCTGGACTCTTGCTTGAGGCCGGGGTGGGGCGGCGGGACTCACAATTCTCCTGCCGGCGAGCTCCAGAGCGCTCCGGCTGAAGCTCCCAGCAAGGAACGGAGAGCAGCAGGCCTCGCACGAGTCAACCCAGACTTCTTCTGTCACGAGTCAACTCAGACTTCTTATGTGAGGCCTTCCGGCAGCAAAGAGAAGGTGCGCGCGAGGAGTGTGCTTCAGGCAGCTTAGGACCCGCCACTGTCTCGTCTACCACGGAGGGGAATCAGGTTTGGCCAGGGTCGCCCAGCTTCATACCTGAGCTCCTACAGGTATCCTCAGTGGTTTCTGATTACCTCAAGGAAACACAACGGGAGGAACAGGGCCCTTCCGTGGAGGCTCTTTGGGGCACAGGGACCTCTGCGTGGGATCTACTGGGTAAGTATGGCAGTACCTTAGGTAGGCCTCAGTGACCAAGGCTCTCTGGCTCACGCCTAGCTGTGTAAAGAAGTGTGGCAAACGTACGTACTGCTCCTCAGGCTCGGCCCACGGCCTAGCTTTCGCTTCTGTGAGAGTGCTGTCCCGAGTCTCTTCCCGGAGCCAGTCGTCAGCGCGGTGTCTTTTGGCACTGCAGTTCTCTTTCAGTCAAGGAGGCCGTGCGACTGGCAGAGGGAGTCTGCGCAGCAGTGCCTTCGCGAGGCTCTTTGACGACTGGGGCATTCAACCCAGGCAAGCCAGAGAGCAGTACGTTGCCCTTGCTATGAAAGTGAAGAGCTTTCTCCAGGGGCCTGTTTAGGCTAAGGTTCCTCAGAAGCCAGGAGCCGCCGTTCCGGCACGGAGAGAAGTCATCCTGAGAAATTGGCGAACGATCTCCTATCCTGTGTGCCCCCAGGAGCTTCGCAGAGTTAAGGCACTCCGTGGTGGAGTATGGCCTCATGGAAACCACTGCACACCCAACTCTCCCGACGTGAAACACTGGAACTTACCTTGAGGCCTGAGGTCACCTTTCGTTCGGCCGGAGCTGAACATGTGGTGCCGTGAGAGGAGTTTCTAGAAAGGGATTGCCAGCACGGTTTTCGCTTTCGGAGAACACGCAGCCTCGGCCCACAACGACAATCCTGCCTTGCAGAGACGTCGGGCCGCTAGTGCTGTTCAGGCAGCTTTGAAGCCAAGCGCAAGGCGCCTCCAAACGGGGAGAAAGCGTACTCTCCCCTCCGCGTCCCACGTTCAAGCTGAATGACGCAGCATCTTTCTCGGAAGGCTCTGCCGAGCTATCTAGTACAAGGGAGAGAGTGCCTGCCTCTGCTGAGAAAGGTTTTGACGTGGGGATTGCTGGACAGGCGGAAGAGCGTTCCCCAGGCCGTGCAAAGTTGAGGCCTTGGTGATTCTGGATGGTCCCAAGGGTCCAGAATTGTCCCTGGGAAAGCTGTCCTTTTCCCTCTTTTTCCGGCTGGAAGTACACCTCTGGCATCCGGCTGCCGGTCGGCGACGTCCTGGGGGAGACGCCCTGGTTTCACTTGTGGCGCACACTGGTGTTTCTCAGAAGAGCCCAAATTCCTCCCTGCGGTTGGGTGGGGGGCTTGGCACACCAGCATGGAATGTAAGGCTGTTTAGAACTGCGTACCTTGAGGCCGTGTGAAGGCCGCACGAACGAGAGCTTTCGAGCGAACAGGGCAGCGCTTCGCCATCACCGTCGCACGTTCACGGAGCTTAGTCAAACGAACGCATTTCCTTCCTGGGGCTCCAACACGGCCGAGGAGTTGGAAGGCATACAGTGAGTGCCCTTTGACAGTTGTTACAATGAACGTGAGTGCACAGTGTCTCGTGAAATACCTTCCACGGTTGAAGCATTCCGTTAACGCATGCCCCTCCGCTCCCTCTGGCAACCCGAGGTGTTACTAACGGGGGAAATCTGGACTCTTGCTTGAGGCCGGGGTGGGGCGGCGGGACTCACAATTCTCCTGCCGGCGAGCTCCAGAGCGCTCCTGCTGAAGCTCCCAGCAAGGAACGGAGAGCAGCAGGCCTCGCACGAGTCAACCCAGACTTCTTCTGTCACGAGTCAACTCAGACTTCTTATGTGAGGCCTTCCGGCAGCAAAGAGAAGGTGCGCGCGAGGAGTGTGCTTCAGGCAGCTTAGGACCCGCCACTGTCTCGTCTACCACGGAGGGGAATCAGGTTTGGCCAGGGTCGCCCAGCTTCATACCTGAGCTCCTACAGGTATCCTCAGTGGTTTCTGATTACCTCAAGGAAACACAACGGGAGGAACAGGGCCCTTCCGTGGAGGCTCTTTGGGGCACAGGGACCTCTGCGTGGGATCTACTGGGTAAGTATGGCAGTACCTTAGGTAGGCCTCAGTGACCAAGGCTCTCTGGCTCACGCCTAGCTGTGTAAAGAAGTGTGGCAAACGTACGTACTGCTCCTCAGGCTCGGCCCACGGCCTAGCTTTCGCTTCTGTGAGAGTGCTGTCCCGAGTCTCTTCCCGGAGCCAGTCGTCAGCGCGGTGTCTTTTGGCACTGCAGTTCTCTTTCAGTCAAGGAGGCCGTGCGACTGGCAGAGGGAGTCTGCGCAGCAGTGCCTTCGCGAGGCTCTTTGACGACTGGGGCATTCAACCCAGGCAAGCCAGAGAGCAGTACGTTGCCCTTGCTATGAATGTGAAGAGCTTTCTCCAGGGGCCTGTTTAGGCTAAGGTTCCTCAGAAGCCAGGAGCCGCCGTTCCGGCACGGAGAGAAGTCATCCTGAGAAATTGGCGAACGATCTCCTATCCTGTGTGCCCCCAGGAGCTTCGCAGAGTTAAGGCACTCCGTGGTGGAGTATGGCCTCATGGAAACCACTGCACACCCAACTCTCCCGACGTGAAACACTGGAACTTACCTTGAGGCCTGAGGTCACCTTTCGTTCGGCCGGAGCTGAACATGTGGTGCCGTGAGAGGAGTTTCTAGAAAGGGATTGCCAGCACGGTTTTCGCTTTCGGAGAACACGCAGCCTCGGCCCACAACGACAATCCTGCCTTGCAGAGACGTCGGGCCGCTAGTGCTGTTCAGGCAGCTTTGAAGCCAAGCGCAAGGCGCCTCCAAACGGGGAGAAAGCGTACTCTCCCCTCCGCGTCCCACGTTCAAGCTGAATGACGCAGCATCTTTCTCGGAAGGCTCTGCCGAGCTATCTAGTACAAGGGAGAGAGTGCCTGCCTCTGCTGAGAAAGGTTTTGACGTGGGGATTGCTGGACAGGCGGAAGAGCGTTCCCCAGGCCGTGCAAAGTTGAGGCCTTGGTGATTCTGGATGGTCCCAAGGGTCCAGAATTGTCCCTGGGAAAGCTGTCCTTTTCCCTCTTTTTCCGGCTGGAAGTACACCTCTGGCATCCGGCTGCCGGTCGGCGACGTCCTGGGGGAGACGCCCTGGTTTCACTTGTGGCGCACACTGGTGTTTCTCAGAAGAGCCCAAATTCCTCCCTGCGGCTGGGTGGGGGGCTTGGCACACCAGCATGGAATGTAAGGCTGTTTAGAACTGCGTACCTTGAGGCCGTGTGAAGGCCGCACGAACGAGAGCTTTCGAGCGAACAGGGCAGCGCTTCGCCATCACCGTCGCACGTTCACGGAGCTTAGTCAAACGAACGCATTTCCTTCCTGGGGCTCCAACACGGCCGAGGAGTTGGAAGGCATACAGTGAGTGCCCTTTGACAGTTGTTACAATGAACGTGAGTGCACAGTGTCTCGTGAAATACCTTCCACGGTTGAAGCATTCCGTTAACGCATGCCCCTCCGCTCCCTCTGGCAACCCGAGGTGTTACTAACGGGGGAAATCTGGACTCTTGCTTGAGGCCGGGGTGGGGCGGCGGGACTCACAATTCTCCTGCCAGCGAGCTCCAGAGCGCTCCTGCTGAAGCTCCCAGCAAGGAACGGAGAGCAGCAGGCCTCGCACGAGTCAACCCAGACTTCTTCTGTCACGAGTCAACTCAGACTTCTTATGTGAGGCCTTCCGGCAGCAAAGAGAAGGTGCGCGCGAGGAGTGTGCTTCAGGCAGCTTAGGACCCGCCACTGTCTCGTCTACCACGGAGGGGAATCAGGTTTGGCCAGGGTCGCCCAGCTTCATACCTGAGCTCCTACAGGTATCCTCAGTGGTTTCTGATTACCTCAAGGAAACACAACGGGAGGAACAGGGCCCTTCCGTGGAGGCCCTTTGGGGCACAGGGACCTCTGCGTGGGATCTCCTGGGTAAGTATGGCAGTACCTTAGGTAGGCCTCAGTGACCGAGGCTCTCTGGCTCACGCCTAGCTGTGTAAAGAAGTGTGGCAAACGTACGTACTGCTCCTCAGGCTGGGCCCACGGCCTAGCTTTCGCTTCTGTGAGAGTGCTGTCCCGAGTCTCTTCCCGGAGCCAGTCGTCAGCGCGGTGTCTTTTGGCACTGCAGTTCTCTTTCAGTCAAGGAGGCCGTGCGACTGGCAGAGGGAGTCTGCGCAGCAGTGCCTTCGCGAGGCTCTTTGACGACTGGGGCATTCAACCCAGGCAAGCCAGAGAGCAGTACGTTGCCCTTGCTATGAATGTGAAGAGCTTTCTCCAGGGGCCTGTTTAGGCTAAGGTTCCTCAGAAGCCAGGAGCCGCCGTTCCGGCACGGAGAGAAGTTATCCTGCGAAACTGGCGAACGATCTCCTATCCTGTGTGCCCCCAGGAGCTTCGCAGAGTTAAGGCACTCCGTGGTGGAGTATGGCCTCATGGAAACCACTGCACACCCAACTCCCCCGACGTGAAACACTGGAACTTACCTTGAGGCCTGAGGTCACCTTTCGTTCGGCCGGAGCTGAACATGTGGTGCCGTGGGAGGAGTTCCTAGAAAGGGATTGCCAGCACGGTTTTCGCTTTGGGAGAACACGCAGCCTCGGCCCACAACGACAATCCTGCCGTGCAGAGACGTCGGGCCGCTAGTGCTGTTCAGGCAGCTTTGAAGCCAAGCGCAAGGCGCCTCCAAACGGGGAGAAAGCGTACTCTCCCCTCCGCGTCCCACGTTCAAGCTGAATGACGCAGCAGGTTTCTCGGAAGGCTCTGCCGAGCTATCTAGTACAAGGGAGAGAGTGCCTGCCTCTGCTGAGAAAGGTTTTGACGTGGGGATTGCTGGACAGGCGGAAGAGCGTTCCCCAGGCCGTGCAAAGTTGAGGCCTTGGTGATTCTGGATGGTCCCAAGGGTCCAGAATTGTCCCTGGGAAAGCTGTCCTTTTCCCTCTTTTTCCGGCTGGAAGTACACCTCTGGCATCCGGCTGCCGGTCGGCGACGTCCTGGGGGAGACGCCCTGGTTTCACTTGTGGCGCACACTGGTGTTTCTCAGAAGAGCCCAAATTCCTCCCTGCGGCTGGGTGGGGGGCTTGGCACACCAGCATGGAATGTAAGGCTGTTTAGAACTGCGTACCTTGAGGCCGTGTGAAGGCCGCACGAACGAGAGCTTTCGAGCGAACAGGGCAGCGCTTCGCCATCACCGTCGCACGTTCACGGAGCTTAGTCAAACGAACGCATTTCCTTCCTGGGGCTCCAACACGGCCGAGGAGTTGGAAGGCATACAGTGAGTGCCCTTTGACAGTTGTTACAATGAACGTGAGTGCACAGTGTCTCGTGAAATACCTTCCACGGTTGAAGCATTCCGTTAACGCATGCCCCTCTGCTCCCTCTGGCAACCCGAGGTGTTACTAACGGGGGAAATCTGGACTCTTGCTTGAGGCCGGGGTGGGGCGGCGGGACTCACAATTCTCCTGCCGGCGAGCTCCAGAGCGCTCCTGCTGAAGCTCCCAGCAAGGAACGGAGAGCAGCAGGCCTCGCACGAGTCAACCCAGACTTCTTCTGTCACGAGTCAACTCAGACTTCTTATGTGAGGCCTTCCGGCAGCAAAGAGAAGGTGCGCGCGAGGAGTGTGCTTCAGGCAGCTTAGGACCCGCCACTGTCTCGTCTACCACGGAGGGGAATCAGGTTTGGCCAGGGTCGCCCAGCTTCATACCTGAGCTCCTACAGGTATCCTCAGTGGTTTCTGATTACCTCAAGGAAACACAACGGGAGGAACAGGGCCCTTCCGTGGAGGCCCTTTGGGGCACAGGGACCTCTGCGTGGGATCTCCTGGGTAAGTATGGCAGTACCTTAGGTAGGCCTCAGTGACCGAGGCTCTCTGGCTCACGCCTAGCTGTGTAAAGAAGTGTGGCAAAAGTACGTACTGCTCCTCAGGCTGGGCCCACGGCCTAGCTTTCGCTTCTGTGAGAGTGCTGTCCCGAGTCTCTTCCCGGAGCCAGTCGTCAGCGCGGTGTCTTTTGGCACTGCAGTTCTCTTTCAGTCAAGGAGGCCGTGCGACTGGCAGAGGGAGTCTGCGCAGCAGTGCCTTCGCGAGGCTCTTTGACGACTGGGGCATTCAACCCAGGCAAGCCAGAGAGCAGTACGTTGCCCTTGCTATGAATGTGAAGAGCTTTCTCCAGGGGCCTGTTTAGGCTAAGGTTCCTCAGAAGCCAGGAGCCGCCGTTCCGGCAAGGAGAGAAGTCATCCTGCGAAACTGGCGAACGATCTCCTATCCTGTGTGCCCCCAGGAGCTTCGCAGAGTTAAGGCACTCCGTGGTGGAGTATGGCTTCATGGAAACCACTGCACACCCAACTCCCCCGACGTGAAACACTGGAACTTACCTTGAGGCCTGAGGTCACCTTTCGTTCGGCCGGAGCTGAACATGTGGTGCCGTGGGAGGAGTTCCTAGAAAGGGATTGCCAGCACGGTTTTCGCTTTCGGAGAACACGCAGCCTCGGCGCACAACGACAATCCTGCCGTGCAGAGACGTCGGGCCGCTAGTGCTGTTCAGGCAGCTTTGAAGCCAAGCGCAAGGCGCCTCCAAACGGGGAGAAAGCGTACTCTCCCCTCCGCGTCCCACGTTCAAGCTGAATGACGCAGCAGGTTTCTCGGAAGGCTCTGCCGAGCTATCTAGTACAAGGGAGAGAGTGCCTGCCTCTGCTGAGAAAGGTTTTGACGTGGGGATTGCTGGACAGGCGGAAGAGCGTTCCCCAGGCCGTGCAAAGTTGAGGCCTTGGTGATTCTGGATGGTCCCAAGGGTCCAGAATTGTCCCTGGGAAAGCTGTCCTTTTCCCTCTTTTTCCGGCTGGAAGTACACCTCTGGCATCCGGCTGCCGGTCGGCGACGTCCTGGGGGAGACGCCCTGGTTTCACTTGTGGCGCACACTGGTGTTTCTCAGAAGAGCCCAAATTCCTCCCTGCGGCTGGGTGGGGGGCTTGGCACACCAGCATGGAATGTAAGGCTGTTTAGAACTGCGTACCTTGAGGCCGTGTGAAGGCCACACGAACGAGAGCTTTCGAGCGAACAGGGCAGCGCTTCGCCATCACCGTCGCACGTTCACGGAGCTTAGTCAAACGAACGCATTTCCTTCCTGGGGCTCCAACACGGCCGAGGAGTTGGAAGGCATACAGTGAGTGCCCTTTGACAGTTGTTACAACGAACGTGAGTGCACAGTGTCTCGTGAAATACCTTCCACGGTTGAAGCATTCCGTTAACGCATGCCCCTCCGCTCCCTCTGGCACTCCGAGGTGTTACTAACGGGGGAAATCTGGACTCTTGCTTGAGGCCGGGGTGGGGCGGCGGGACTCACAATTCTCCTGCCGGCGAGCTCCAGAGCGCTCCTGCTGAAGCTCCCAGCAAGGAACGGAGAGCAGCAGGCCTCGCACGAGTCAACCCAGACTTCTTCTGTCACGAGTCAACTCAGACTTCTTATGTGAGGCCTTCCGGCAGCAAAGAGAAGGTGCGCGCGAGGAGTGTGCTTCAGGCAGCTTAGGACCCGCCACTGTCTCGTCTACCACGGAGGGGAATCAGGTTTGGCCAGGGTCGCCCAGCTTCATACCTGAGCTCCTACAGGTATCCTCAGTGGTTTCTGATTACCTCAAGGAAACACAACGGGAGGAACAGGGCCCTTCCGTGGAGGCCCTTTGGGGCACAGGGACCTCTGCGTGGGATCTCCTGGGTAAGTATGGCAGTACCTTAGGTAGGCCTCAGTGACCGAGGCTCTCTGGCTCACGCCTAGCTGTGTAAAGAAGTGTGGCAAACGTACGTACTGCTCCTCAGGCTGGGCCCACGGCCTAGCTTTCGCTTCTGTGAGAGTGCTGTCCCGAGTCTCTTCCCGGAGCCAGTCGTCAGCGCGGTGTCTTTTGGCACTGCAGTTCTCTTTCAGTCAAGGAGGCCGTGCGACTGGCAGAGGGAGTCTGCGCAGCAGTGCCTTCGCGAGGCTCTTTGACGACTGGGGCATTCAACCCAGGCAAGCCAGAGAGCAGTACGTTGCCCTTGCTATGAATGTGAAGAGCTTTCTCCAGGGGCCTGTTTAGGCTAAGGTTCCTCAGAAGCCAGGAGCCGCCGTTCCGGCACGGAGAGAAGTCATCCTGAGAAATTGGCGAACGATCTCCTATCCTGTGTGCCCCCAGGAGCTTCGCAGAGTTAAGGCACTCCGTGGTGGAGTATGGCCTCATGGAAACCACTGCACACCCAACTCCCCCGACGTGAAACACTGGAACTTACCTTGAGGCCTGAGGTCACCTTTCGTTCGGCCGGAGCTGAACATGTGGTGCCGTGAGAGGAGTTTCTAGAAAGGGATTGCCAGCACGGTTTTCGCTTTGGGAGAACACGCAGCCTCGGCCCACAACGACAATCCTGCCGTGCAGAGACGTCGGGCCGCTAGTGCTGTTCAGGCAGCTTTGAAGCCAAGCGCAAGGCGCCTCCAAACGGGGAGAAAGCATACTCTCCCCTCCGCGTCCCACGTTCAAGCTGAATGACGCAGCAGGTTTCTCGGAAGGCTCTGCCGAGCTATCTAGTACAAGGGAGAGAGTGCCTGCCTCTGCTGAGAAAGGTTTTGACGTGGGGATTGCTGGACAGGCGGAAGAGCGTTCCCCAGGCCGTGCAAAGTTGAGGCCTTGGTGATTCTGGATGGTCCCAAGGGTCCAGAATTGTCCCTGGGAAAGCTGTCCTTTTCCCTCTTTTTCCGGCTGGAAGTACACCTCTGGCATCCGGCTGCCGGTCGGCGACGTCCTGGGGGAGACGCCCTGGTTTCACTTGTGGCGCACACTGGTGTTTCTCAGAAGAGCCCAAATTCCTCCCTGCGGCTGGGTGGGGGGCTTGGCACACCAGCATGGAATGTAAGGCTGTTTAGAACTGCGTACCTTGAGGCCGTGTGAAGGCCGCACGAACGAGAGCTTTCGAGCGAACAGGGCAGCGCTTCGCCATCACCGTCGCACGTTCACGGAGCTTAGTCAAACGAACGCATTTCCTTCCTGGGGCTCCAACACGGCCGAGGAGTTGCAAGGCATACAGTGAATGCCCTTTGACAGTTGTTACAACGAACGTGAGTGCACAGTGTCTCGTGAAATACCTTCCACGGTTGAAGCATTCCGTTAACGCATGCCCATCCGCTCCCTCTGGCACTCCGAGGTGTTACTAACGGGGGAAATCTGGACTCTTGCTTGAGGCCGGGGTGGGGCGGCGGGACTCACAATTCTCCTGCCGGCGAGCTCCAGAGCGCTCCGGCTGAAGCTCCCAGCAAGGAACGGAGAGCAGCAGGCCTCGCACGAGTCAACCCAGACTTCTTCTGTCACGAGTCAACTCAGACTTCTTATGTGAGGCCTTCCGGCAGCAAAGAGAAGGTGCGCGCGAGGAGTGTGCTTCAGGCAGCTTAGGACCCGCCACTGTCTCGTCTACCACGGAGGGGAATCAGGTTTGGCCAGGGTCGCCCAGCTTCATACCTGAGCTCCTACAGGTATCCTCAGTGGTTTCTGATTACCTCAAGGAAACACAACGGGAGGAACAGGGCCCTTCCGTGGAGGCCCTTTGGGGCACAGGGACCTCTGCGTGAGATCTACTGGGTAAGTATGGCAGTACCTTAGGTAGGCCTCAGTGACCAAGGCTCTCTGGCTCACGCCTAGCTGTGTAAAGAAGTGTGGCAAACGTACGTACTGCTCCTCAGGCTGGGCCCACGGCCTAGCTTTCGCTTCTGTGAGAGTGCTGTCCCGAGTCTCTTCCCGGAGCCAGTCGTCAGCGCGGTGTCTTTTGGCACTGCAGTTCTCTTTCAGTCAAGGAGGCCGTGCGACTGGCAGAGGGAGTCTGCGCAGCACTGCCTTCGCGAGGCTCTTTGACGACTGGGGCATTCAACCCAGGCAAGCCAGAGAGCAGTACGTTGCCCTTGCTATGAATGTGAAGAGCTTTCTCCAGGGGCCTGTTTAGGCTAAGGTTCCTCAGAAGCCAGGAGCCGCCGTTCCGGCACGGAGAGAAGTTATCCTGCGAAACTGGCGAACGATCTCCTATCCTGTGTGCCCCCAGGAGCTTCGCAGAGTTAAGGCACTCCGTGGTGGAGTATGGCCTCATGGAAACCACTGCACACCCAACTCCCCCGACGTGAAACACTGGAACTTACCTTGAGGCCTGAGGTCACCTTTCGTTCGGCCGGAGCTGAACATGTGGTGCCGTGGGAGGAGTTCCTAGAAAGGGATTGCCAGCACGGTTTTCGCTTTGGGAGAACACGCAGCCTCGGCCCACAACGACAATCCTGCCGTGCAGAGACGTCGGGCCGCTAGTGCTGTTCAGGCAGCTTTGAAGCCAAGCGCAAGGCGCCTCCAAACGGGGAGAAAGCGTACTCTCCCCTCCGCGTCCCACGTTCAAGCTGAATGACGCAGCAGGTTTCTCGGAAGGCTCTGCCGAGCTATCTAGTACAAGGGAGAGAGTGCCTGCCTCTGCTGAGAAAGGTTTTGACGTGGGGATTGCTGGACAGGCGGAAGAGCGTTCCCCAGGCCGTGCAAAGTTGAGGCCTTGGTGATTCTGGATGGTCCCAAGGGTCCAGAATTGTCCCTGGGAAAGCTGTCCTTTTCCCTCTTTTTCCGGCTGGAAGTACACCTCTGGCATCCGGCTGCCGGTCGGCGACGTCCTGGGGGAGACGCCCTGGTTTCACTTGTGGCGCACACTGGTGTTTCTCAGAAGAGCCCAAATTCCTCCCTGCGGCTGGGTGGGGGGCTTGGCACACCAGCATGGAATGTAAGGCTGTTTAGAACTGCGTACCTTGAGGCCGTGTGAAGGCCGCACGAACGAGAGCTTTCGAGCGAACAGGGCAGCGCTTCGCCATCACCGTCGCACGTTCACAGAGCTTAGTCAAACGAACGCATTTCCTTCCTGGGGCTCCAACACGGCCGAGGAGTTGGAAGGCATACAGTGAGTGCCCTTTGACAGTTGTTACAATGAACGTGAGTGCACAGTGTCTCGTGAAATACCTTCCACGGTTGAAGCATTCCGTTAACGCATGCCCCTCTGCTCCCTCTGGCAACCCGAGGTGTTACTAACGGGGGAAATCTGGACTCTTGCTTGAGGCCGGGGTGGGGCGGCGGGACTCACAATTCTCCTGCCGGCGAGCTCCAGAGCGCTCCTGCTGAAGCTCCCAGCAAGGAACGGAGAGCAGCAGGCCTCGCACGAGTCAACCCAGACTTCTTCTGTCACGAGTCAACTCAGACTTCTTCTGTGAGGCCTTCCGGCAGCAAAGAGAAGGTGCGCGCGAGGAGTGTGCTTCAGGCAGCTTAGGACCCGCCACTGTCTCGTCTACCACGGAGGGGAATCAGGTTTGGCCAGGGTCGCCCAGCTTCATACCTGAGCTCCTACAGGTATCCTCAGTGGTTTCTGATTACCTCAAGGAAACACAACGGGAGGAACAGGGCCCTTCCGTGGAGGCCCTTTGGGGCACAGGGACCTCTGCGTGGGATCTCCTGGGTAAGTATGGCAGTACCTTAGGTAGGCCTCAGTGACCGAGGCTCTCTGGCTCACGCCTAGCTGTGTAAAGAAGTGTGGCAAACGTACGTACTGCTCCTCAGGCTGGGCCCACGGCCTAGCTTTCGCTTCTGTGAGAGTGCTGTCCCGAGTCTCTTCCCGGAGCCAGTCGTCAGCGCGGTGTCTTTTGGCACTGCAGTTCTCTTTCAGTCAAGGAGGCCGTGCGACTGGCAGAGGGAGTCTGCGCAGCACTGCCTTCGCGAGGCTCTTTGACGACTGGGGCATTCAACCCAGGCAAGCCAGAGAGCAGTACGTTGCCCTTGCTATGAATGTGAAGAGCTTTCTCCAGGGGCCTGTTTAGGCTAAGGTTCCTCAGAAGCCAGGAGCCGCCGTTCCGGCACGGAGAGAAGTCATCCTGAGAAATTGGCGAACGATCTCCTATCCTGTGTGCCCCCAGGAGCTTCGCAGAGTTAAGGCACTCCGTGGTGGAGTATGGCCTCATGGAAACCACTGCACACCCAACTCCCCCGACGTGAAACACTGGAACTTACCTTGAGGCCTGAGGTCACCTTTCGTTCGGCCGGAGCTGAACATGTGGTGCCGTGAGAGGAGTTTCTAGAAAGGGATTGCCAGCACGGTTTTCGCTTTGGGAGAACACGCAGCCTCGGCCCACAACGACAATCCTGCCGTGCAGAGACGTCGGGCCGCTAGTGCTGTTCAGGCAGCTTTGAAGCCAAGCGCAAGGCGCCTCCAAACGGGGAGAAAGCGTACTCTCCCCTCCGCGTCCCACGTTCAAGCTGAATGACGCAGCAGGTTTCTCGGAAGGCTCTGCCGAGCTATCTAGTACAAGGGAGAGAGTGCCTGCCTCTGCTGAGAAAGGTTTTGACGTGGGGATTGCTGGACAGGCGGAAGAGCGTTCCCCAGGCCGTGCAAAGTTGAGGCCTTGGTGATTCTGGATGGTCCCAAGGGTCCAGAATTGTCCCTGGGAAAGCTGTCCTTTTCCCTCTTTTTCCGGCTGGAAGTACACCTCTGGCATCCGGCTGCCGGTCGGCGACGTCCTGGGGGAGACGCCCTGGTTTCACTTGTGGCGCACACTGGTGTTTCTCAGAAGAGCCCAAATTCCTCCCTGCGGCTGGGTGGGGGGCTTGGCACACCAGCATGGAATGTAAGGCTGTTTAGAACTGCGTACCTTGAGGCCGTGTGAAGGCCGCACGAACGAGAGCTTTCGAGCGAACAGGGCAGCGCTTCGCCATCACCGTTGCACGTTCACGGAGCTTAGTCAAACGAACGCATTTCCTTCCTGGGGCTCCAACACGGCCGAGGAGTTGCAAGGCATACAGTGAATGCCCTTTGACAGTTGTTACAACGAACGTGAGTGCACAGTGTCTCGTGAAATACCTTCCACGGTTGAAGCATTCCGTTAACGCATGCCCATCCGCTCCCTCTGGCACTCCGAGGTGTTACTAACGGGGGAAATCTGGACTCTTGCTTGAGGCCGGGGTGGGGCGGCGGGACTCACAATTCTCCTGCCGGCGAGCTCCAGAGCGCTCCGGCTGAAGCTCCCAGCAAGGAACGGAGAGCAGCAGGCCTCGCACGAGTCAACCCAGACTTCTTCTGTCACGAGTCAACTCAGACTTCTTATGTGAGGCCTTCCGGCAGCAAAGAGAAGGTGCGCGCGAGGAGTGTGCTTCAGGCAGCTTAGGACCCGCCACTGTCTCGTCTACCACGGAGGGGAATCAGGTTTGGCCAGGGTCACCCAGCTTCATACCTGAGCTCCTACAGGTATCCTCAGTGGTTTCTGATTACCTCAAGGAAACACAACGGGAGGAACAGGGCCCTTCCGTGGAGGCCCTTTGGGGCACAGGGACCTCTGCGTGGGATCTCCTGGGTAAGTATGGCAGTACCTTAGGTAGGCCTCAGTGACCGAGGCTCTCTGGCTCACGCCTAGCTGTGTAAAGAAGTGTGGCAAACGTACGTACTGCTCCTCAGGCTGGGCCCACGGCCTAGCTTTCGCTTCTGTGAGAGTGCTGTCCCGAGTCTCTTCCCGGAGCCAGTCGTCAGCGCGGTGTCTTTTGGCACTGCAGTTCTCTTTCAGTCAAGGAGGCCGTGCGACTGGCAGAGGGAGTCTGCGCAGCACTGCCTTCGCGAGGCTCTTTGACGACTGGGGCATTCAACCCAGGCAAGCCAGAGAGCAGTACGTTGCCCTTGCTATGAATGTGAAGAGCTTTCTCCAGGGGCCTGTTTAGGCTAAGGTTCCTCAGAAGCCAGGAGCCGCCGTTCCGGCACGGAGAGAAGTCATCCTGAGAAATTGGCGAACGATCTCCTATCCTGTGTGCCCCCAGGAGCTTCGCAGAGTTAAGGCACTCCGTGGTGGAGTATGGCCTCATGGAAACCACTGCACACCCAACTCCCCCGACGTGAAACACTGGAACTTACCTTGAGGCCTGAGGTCACCTTTCGTTCGGCCGGAGCTGAACATGTGGTGCCGTGAGAGGAGTTTCTAGAAAGGGATTGCCAGCACGGTTTTCGCTTTGGGAGAACACGCAGCCTCGGCCCACAACGACAATCCTGCCGTGCAGAGACGTCGGGCCGCTAGTGCTGTTCAGGCAGCTTTGAAGCCAAGCGCAAGGCGCCTCCAAACGGGGAGAAAGCGTACTCTCCCCTCCGCGTCCCACGTTCAAGCTGAATGACGCAGCAGGTTTCTCGGAAGGCTCTGCCGAGCTATCTAGTACAAGGGAGAGAGTGCCTGCCTCTGCTGAGAAAGGTTTTGACGTGGGGATTGCTGGACAGGCGGAAGAGCGTTCCCCAGGCCGTGCAAAGTTGAGGCCTTGGTGATTCTGGATGGTCCCAAGGGTCCAGAATTGTCCCTGGGAAAGCTGTCCTTTTCCCTCTTTTTCCGGCTGGAAGTACACCTCTGGCATCCGGCTGCCGGTCGGCGACGTCCTGGGGGAGACGCCCTGGTTTCACTTGTGGCGCACACTGGTGTTTCTCAGAAGAGCCCAAATTCCTCCCTGCGGCTGGGTGGGGGGCTTGGCACACCAGCATGGAATGTAAGGCTGTTTAGAACTGCGTACCTTGAGGCCGTGTGAAGGCCGCACGAACGAGAGCTTTCGAGCGAACAGGGCAGCGCTTCGCCATCACCGTTGCACGTTCACGGAGCTTAGTCAAACGAACGCATTTCCTTCCTGGGGCTCCAACACGGCCGAGGAGTTGCAAGGCATACAGTGAATGCCCTTTGACAGTTGTTACAACGAACGTGAGTGCACAGTGTCTCGTGAAATACCTTCCACGGTTGAAGCATTCCGTTAACGCATGCCCATCCGCTCCCTCTGGCACTCCGAGGTGTTACTAACGGGGGAAATCTGGACTCTTGCTTGAGGCCGGGGTGGGGCGGCGGGACTCACAATTCTCCTGCCGGCGAGCTCCAGAGCGCTCCGGCTGAAGCTCCCAGCAAGGAACGGAGAGCAGCAGGCCTCGCACGAGTCAACCCAGACTTCTTCTGTCACGAGTCAACTCAGACTTCTTATGTGAGGCCTTCCGGCAGCAAAGAGAAGGTGCGCGCGAGGAGTGTGCTTCAGGCAGCTTAGGACCCGCCACTGTCTCGTCTACCACGGAGGGGAATCAGGTTTGGCCAGGGTCACCCAGCTTCATACCTGAGCTCCTACAGGTATCCTCAGTGGTTTCTGATTACCTCAAGGAAACACAACGGGAGGAACAGGGCCCTTCCGTGGAGGCCCTTTGGGGCACAGGGACCTCTGCGTGGGATCTACTGGGTAAGTATGGCAGTACCTTAGGTAGGCCTCAGTGACCAAGGCTCTCTGGCTCACGCCTAGCTGTGTAAAGAAGTGTGGCAAACATACGTACTGCTCCTCAGGCTGGGCCCACGGCCTAGCTTTCGCTTCTGTGAGAGTGCTGTCCCGAGTCTCTTCCCGGAGCCAGTCGTCAGCGCGGTGTCTTTTGGCACTGCAGTTCTCTTTCAGTCAAGGAGGCCGTGCGACTGGCAGAGGGAGTCTGCGCAGCACTGCCTTCGCGAGGCTCTTTGACGACTGGGGCATTCAACCCAGGCAAGCCAGAGAGCAGTACGTTGCCCTTGCTATGAATGTGAAGAGCTTTCTCCAGGGGCCTGTTTAGGCTAAGGTTCCTCAGAAGCCAGGAGCCGCCGTTCCGGCACGGAGAGAAGTTATCCTGCGAAACTGGCGAACGATCTCCTATCCTGTGTGCCCCCAGGAGCTTCGCAGAGTTAAGGCACTCCGTGGTGGAGTATGGCCTCATGGAAACCACTGCACACCCAACTCCCCCGACGTGAAACACTGGAACTTACCTTGAGGCCTGAGGTCACCTTTCGTTCGGCCGGAGCTGAACATGTGGTGCCGTGGGAGGAGTTCCTAGAAAGGGATTGCCAGCACGGTTTTCGCTTTGGGAGAACACGCAGCCTCGGCCCACAACGACAATCCTGCCGTGCAGAGACGTCGGGCCGCTAGTGCTGTTCAGGCAGCTTTGAAGCCAAGCGCAAGGCGCCTCCAAACGGGGAGAAAGCGTACTCTCCCCTCCGCGTCCCACGTTCAAGCTGAATGACGCAGCAGGTTTCTCGGAAGGCTCTGCCGAGCTATCTAGTACAAGGGAGAGAGTGCCTGCCTCTGCTGAGAAAGGTTTTGACGTGGGGATTGCTGGACAGGCGGAAGAGCGTTCCCCAGGCCGTGCAAAGTTGAGGCCTTGGTGATTCTGGATGGTCCCAAGGGTCCAGAATTGTCCCTGGGAAAGCTGTCCTTTTCCCTCTTTTTCCGGCTGGAAGTACACCTCTGGCATCCGGCTGCCGGTCGGCGACGTCCTGGGGGAGACGCCCTGGTTTCACTTGTGGCGCACACTGGTGTTTCTCAGAAGAGCCCAAATTCCTCCCTGCGGCTGGGTGGGGGGCTTGGCACACCAGCATGGAATGTAAGGCTGTTTAGAACTGCGTACCTTGAGGCCGTGTGAAGGCCGCACGAACGAGAGCTTTCGAGCGAACAGGGCAGCGCTTCGCCATCACCGTCGCACGTTCACAGAGCTTAGTCAAACGAACGCATTTCCTTCCTGGGGCTCCAACACGGCCGAGGAGTTGGAAGGCATACAGTGAGTGCCCTTTGACAGTTGTTACAATGAACGTGAGTGCACAGTGTCTCGTGAAATACCTTCCACGGTTGAAGCATTCCGTTAACGCATGCCCCTCTGCTCCCTCTGGCAACCCGAGGTGTTACTAACGGGGGAAATCTGGACTCTTGCTTGAGGCCGGGGTGGGGCGGCGGGACTCACAATTCTCCTGCCGGCGAGCTCCAGAGCGCTCCTGCTGAAGCTCCCAGCAAGGAACGGAGAGCAGCAGGCCTCGCACGAGTCAACCCAGACTTCTTCTGTCACGAGTCAACTCAGACTTCTTCTGTGAGGCCTTCCGGCAGCAAAGAGAAGGTGCGCGCGAGGAGTGTGCTTCAGGCAGCTTAGGACCCGCCACTGTCTCGTCTACCACGGAGGGGAATCAGGTTTGGCCAGGGTCGCCCAGCTTCATACCTGAGCTCCTACAGGTATCCTCAGTGGTTTCTGATTACCTCAAGGAAACACAACGGGAGGAACAGGGCCCTTCCGTGGAGGCCCTTTGGGGCACAGGGACCTCTGCGTGGGATCTCCTGGGTAAGTATGGCAGTACCTTAGGTAGGCCTCAGTGACCGAGGCTCTCTGGCTCACGCCTAGCTGTGTAAAGAAGTGTGGCAAACGTACGTACTGCTCCTCAGGCTGGGCCCACGGCCTAGCTTTCGCTTCTGTGAGAGTGCTGTCCCGAGTCTCTTCCCGGAGCCAGTCGTCAGCGCGGTGTCTTTTGGCACTGCAGTTCTCTTTCAGTCAAGGAGGCCGTGCGACTGGCAGAGGGAGTCTGCGCAGCACTGCCTTCGCGAGGCTCTTTGACGACTGGGGCATTCAACCCAGGCAAGCCAGAGAGCAGTACGTTGCCCTTGCTATGAATGTGAAGAGCTTTCTCCAGGGGCCTGTTTAGGCTAAGGTTCCTCAGAAGCCAGGAGCCGCCGTTCCGGCACGGAGAGAAGTCATCCTGAGAAATTGGCGAACGATCTCCTATCCTGTGTGCCCCCAGGAGCTTCGCAGAGTTAAGGCACTCCGTGGTGGAGTATGGCCTCATGGAAACCACTGCACACCCAACTCCCCCGACGTGAAACACTGGAACTTACCTTGAGGCCTGAGGTCACCTTTCGTTCGGCCGGAGCTGAACATGTGGTGCCGTGAGAGGAGTTTCTAGAAAGGGATTGCCAGCACGGTTTTCGCTTTGGGAGAACACGCAGCCTCGGCCCACAACGACAATCCTGCCGTGCAGAGACGTCGGGCCGCTAGTGCTGTTCAGGCAGCTTTGAAGCCAAGCGCAAGGCGCCTCCAAACGGGGAGAAAGCGTACTCTCCCCTCCGCGTCCCACGTTCAAGCTGAATGACGCAGCAGGTTTCTCGGAAGGCTCTGCCGAGCTATCTAGTACAAGGGAGAGAGTGCCTGCCTCTGCTGAGAAAGGTTTTGACGTGGGGATTGCTGGACAGGCGGAAGAGCGTTCCCCAGGCCGTGCAAAGTTGAGGCCTTGGTGATTCTGGATGGTCCCAAGGGTCCAGAATTGTCCCTGGGAAAGCTGTCCTTTTCCCTCTTTTTCCGGCTGGAAGTACACCTCTGGCATCCGGCTGCCGGTCGGCGACGTCCTGGGGGAGACGCCCTGGTTTCACTTGTGGCGCACACTGGTGTTTCTCAGAAGAGCCCAAATTCCTCCCTGCGGCTGGGTGGGGGGCTTGGCACACCAGCATGGAATGTAAGGCTGTTTAGAACTGCGTACCTTGAGGCCGTGTGAAGGCCGCACGAACGAGAGCTTTCGAGCGAACAGGGCAGCGCTTCGCCATCACCGTTGCACGTTCACGGAGCTTAGTCAAACGAACGCATTTCCTTCCTGGGGCTCCAACACGGCCGAGGAGTTGCAAGGCATACAGTGAATGCCCTTTGACAGTTGTTACAACGAACGTGAGTGCACAGTGTCTCGTGAAATACCTTCCACGGTTGAAGCATTCCGTTAACGCATGCCCATCCGCTCCCTCTGGCACTCCGAGGTGTTACTAACGGGGGAAATCTGGACTCTTGCTTGAGGCCGGGGTGGGGCGGCGGGACTCACAATTCTCCTGCCGGCGAGCTCCAGAGCGCTCCGGCTGAAGCTCCCAGCAAGGAACGGAGAGCAGCAGGCCTCGCACGAGTCAACCCAGACTTCTTCTGTCACGAGTCAACTCAGACTTCTTATGTGAGGCCTTCTGGCAGCAAAGAGAAGGTGCGCGCGAGGAGTGTGCTTCAGGCAGCTTAGGACCCGCCACTGTCTCGTCTACCACGGAGGGGAATCAGGTTTGGCCAGGGTCACCCAGCTTCATACCTGAGCTCCTACAGGTATCCTCAGTGGTTTCTGATTACCTCAAGGAAACACAACGGGAGGAACAGGGCCCTTCCGTGGAGGCCCTTTGGGGCACAGGGACCTCTGCGTGGGATCTACTGGGTAAGTATGGCAGTACCTTAGGTAGGCCTCAGTGACCAAGGCTCTCTGGCTCACGCCTAGCTGTGTAAAGAAGTGTGGCAAACGTACGTACTGCTCCTCAGGCTGGGCCCACGGCCTAGCTTTCGCTTCTGTGAGAGTGCTGTCCCGAGTCTCTTCCCGGAGCCAGTCGTCAGCGCGGTGTCTTTTGGCACTGCAGTTCTCTTTCAGTCAAGGAGGCCGTGCGACTGGCAGAGGGAGTCTGCGCAGCACTGCCTTCGCGAGGCTCTTTGACGACAGGGCATTCAACCCAGGCAAGCCAGAGAGCAGTACGTTGCCCTTGCTATGAATGTGAAGAGCTTTCTCCAGGGGCCTGTTTAGGCTAAGGTTCCTCAGAAGCCAGGAGCCGCCGTTCCGGCAAGGAGAGAAGTCATCCTGCGAAACTGGCGAACGATCTCCTATCCTGTGTGCCCCCAGGAGCTTCGCAGAGTTAAGGCACTCCGTGGTGGAGTATGGCTTCATGGAAACCACTGCACACCCAACTCCCCCGACGTGAAACACTGGAACTTACCTTGAGGCCTGAGGTCACCTTTCGTTCGGCCGGAGCTGAACATGTGGTGCCGTGGGAGGAGTTCCTAGAAAGGGATTGCCAGCACGGTTTTCGCTTTGGGAGAACACGCAGCCTCGGCCCACAACGACAATCCTGCCGTGCAGAGACGTCGGGCCGCTAGTGCTGTTCAGGCAGCTTTGAAGCCAAGCGCAAGGCGCCTCCAAACGGGGAGAAAGCGTACTCTCCCCTCCGCGTCCCACGTTCAAGCTGAATGACGCAGCATCTTTCTCGGAAGGCTCTGCCGAGCTATCTAGTACAAGGGAGAGAGTGCCTGCCTCTGCTGAGAAAGGTTTTGACGTGGGGATTGCTGGACAGGCGGAAGAGCGTTCCCCAGGCCGTGCAAAGTTGAGGCCTTGGTGATTCTGGATGGTCCCAAGGGTCCAGAATTGTCCCTGGGAAAGCTGTCCTTTTCCCTCTTTTTCCGGCTGGAAGTACACCTCTGGCATCCGGCTGCCGGTCGGCGACGTCCTGGGGGAGACGCCCTGGTTTCACTTGTGGCGCACACTGGTGTTTCTCAGAAGAGCCCAAATTCCTCCCTGCGGCTGGGTGGGGGGCTTGGCACACCAGCATGGAATGTAAGGCTGTTTAGAACTGCGTACCTTGAGGCCGTGTGAAGGCTGCTTTCGAGAGCTTTCGAGCGAACAGGGCAGCGCTTCGCCATCACCGTTGCACGTTCACGGAGCTTAGTCAAACGAACGCATTTCCTTCCTGGGGCTCCAACACGGCCGAGGAGTTGGAAGGCATACAGTGAGTGCCCTTTGACAGTTGTTACAACGAACGTGAGTGCACAGTGTCTCGTGAAATACCTTCCACGGTTGAAGCATTCCGTTAACGCATGCCCCTCCGCTCCCTCTGGCACTCCGAGGTGTTACTAACGGGGGAAATCTGGACTCTTGCTTGAGGCCGGGGTGGGGCGGCGGGACTCACAATTCTCCTGCCGGCGAGCTCCAGAGCGCTCCGGCTGAAGCTCCCAGCAAGGAACGGAGAGCAGCAGGCCTCGCACGAGTCAACCCAGACTTCTTCTGTCACGAGTCAACTCAGACTTCTTATGTGAGGCCTTCCGGCAGCAAAGAGAAGGTGCGCGCGAGGAGTGTGCTTCAGGCAGCTTAGGACCCGCCACTGTCTCGTCTACCACGGAGGGGAATCAGGTTTGGCCAGGGTCGCCCAGCTTCATACCTGAGCTCCTACAGGTATCCTCAGTGGTTTCTGATTACCTCAAGGAAACACAACGGGAGGAACAGGGCCCTTCCGTGGAGGCTCTTTGGGGCACAGGGACCTCTGCGTGGGATCTACTGGGTAAGTATGGCAGTACCTTAGGTAGGCCTCAGTGACCAAGGCTCTCTGGCTCACGCCTAGCTGTGTAAAGAAGTGTGGCAAACGTACGTACTGCTCCTCAGGCTCGGCCCACGGCCTAGCTTTCGCTTCTGTGAGAGTGCTGTCCCGAGTCTCTTCCCGGAGCCAGTCGTCAGCGCGGTGTCTTTTGGCACTGCAGTTCTCTTTCAGTCAAGGAGGCCGTGCGACTGGCAGAGGGAGTCTGCGCAGCAGTGCCTTCGCGAGGCTCTTTGACGACTGGGGCATTCAACCCAGGCAAGCCAGAGAGCAGTACGTTGCCCTTGCTATGAATGTGAAGAGCTTTCTCCAGGGGCCTGTTTAGGCTAAGGTTCCTCAGAAGCCAGGAGCCGCCGTTCCGGCACGGAGAGAAGTCATCCTGAGAAATTGGCGAACGATCTCCTATCCTGTGTGCCCCCAGGAGCTTCGCAGAGTTAAGGCACTCCGTGGTGGAGTATGGCCTCATGGAAACCACTGCACACCCAACTCTCCCGACGTGAAACACTGGAACTTACCTTGAGGCCTGAGGTCACCTTTCGTTCGGCCGGAGCTGAACATGTGGTGCCGTGAGAGGAGTTTCTAGAAAGGGATTGCCAGCACGGTTTTCGCTTTCGGAGAACACGCAGCCTCGGCCCACAACGACAATCCTGCCTTGCAGAGACGTCGGGCCGCTAGTGCTGTTCAGGCAGCTTTGAAGCCAAGCGCAAGGCGCCTCCAAACGGGGAGAAAGCGTACTCTCCCCTCCGCGTCCCACGTTCAAGCTGAATGACGCAGCATGTTTCTCGGAAGGCTCTGCCGAGCTATCTAGTACAAGGGAGAGAGTGCCTGCCTCTGCTGAGAAAGGTTTTGACGTGGGGATTGCTGGACAGGCGGAAGAGCGTTCCCCAGGCCGTGCAAAGTTGAGGCCTTGGTGATTCTGGATGGTCCCAAGGGTCCAGAATTGTCCCTGGGAAAGCTGTCCTTTTCCCTCTTTTTCCGGCTGGAAGTACACCTCTGGCATCCGGCTGCCGGTCGGCGACGTCCTGGGGGAGACGCCCTGGTTTCACTTGTGGCGCACACTGGTGTTTCTCAGAAGAGCCCAAATTCCTCCCTGCGGTTGGGTGGGGGGCTTGGCACACCAGCATGGAATGTAAGGCTGTTTAGAACTGCGTACCTTGAGGCCGTGTGAAGGCCGCACGAACGAGAGCTTTCGAGCGAACAGGGCAGCGCTTCGCCATCACCGTCGCACGTTCACGGAGCTTAGTCAAACGAACGCATTTCCTTCCTGGGGCTCCAACACGGCCGAGGAGTTGGAAGGCATACAGTGAGTGCCCTTTGACAGTTGTTACAATGAACGTGAGTGCACAGTGTCTCGTGAAATACCTTCCACGGTTGAAGCATTCCGTTAACGCATGCCCCTCCGCTCCCTCTGGCAACCCGAGGTGTTACTAACGGGGGAAATCTGGACTCTTGCTTGAGGCCGGGGTGGGGCGGCGGGACTCACAATTCTCCTGCCGGCGAGCTCCAGAGCGCTCCTGCTGAAGCTCCCAGCAAGGAACGGAGAGCAGCAGGCCTCGCACGAGTCAACCCAGACTTCTTCTGTCACGAGTCAACTCAGACTTCTTATGTGAGGCCTTCCGGCAGCAAAGAGAAGGTGCGCGCGAGGAGTGTGCTTCAGGCAGCTTAGGACCCGCCACTGTCTCGTCTACCACGGAGGGGAATCAGGTTTGGCCAGGGTCGCCCAGCTTCATACCTGAGCTCCTACAGGTATCCTCAGTGGTTTCTGATTACCTCAAGGAAACACAACGGGAGGAACAGGGCCCTTCCGTGGAGGCCCTTTGGGGCACAGGGACCTCTGCGTGGGATCTCCTGGGTAAGTACGGCAGTACCTTAGGTAGGCCTCAGTGACCGAGGCTCTCTGGCTCACGCCTAGCTGTGTAAAGAAGTGTGGCAAACGGACGTACTGCTCCTCAGGCTGGGCCCACGGCCTAGCTTTCGCTTCTGTGAGAGTGCTGTCCCGAGTCTCTTCCCGGAGCCAGTCGTCAGCGCGGTGTCTTTTGGCACTGCAGTTCTCTTTCAGTCAAGGAGGCCGTTCGACTGACCGGCAAAGGGAGTCCGCCCAGCGCTGCTTTGGCCAGTCTCTCTGATGACTGGGCCACTCAACCTGGGCAACCCAGAGAGGAGTACACTGCCCTAGCTATGAATGTGAAGAGCTGTCTCCAGGGGCCTGCTTACGCAAAGGCTCCTCAGAAGCCAGAGGCCGCCGTTCCGGCACGGAGAGAGGTCATCGTGCGAAACTGGTGAATGGGCTCCTACCCTGTGTGTCCCCAGGAGCGTCGCAGGGTTAAGGCACTCCGTGGTGGAGTATGGCCTCATCGGAGACCCCTGCACACCCAGCTCCCCTGACGTGAAACGCTGGAACTTCACCTTGAGGCCTGAGGTCACCTTTCGTTCGGCCGGAGCTGAACCTGTGGTGCCGTGGGAGGAGTTTCTAGAAAGGGATTGCCAGCACGGTTTTTACTTTGGGAGAACACGCAGCCTCGGCCCACAACGACAATCCTGCCGTGCAGAGACGTCGGGCCGCTAGTGCTGTTCAGGCAGCTTTGAAGCCAAGCGCAAGGCGCCTCCAAACGGGGAGAAAGCGTACTCTCCCCTCCGCGTCCCACGTTCAAGCTGAATGACGCAGCATGTTTCTCGGAAGGCTCTGCCGAGCTATCTAGTACAAGGGAGAGAGTGCCTGCCTCTGCTGAGAAAGGTTTTGACGTGGGGATTGCTGGACAGGCGGAAGAGCGTTCCCCAGGCCGTGCAAAGTTGAGGCCTTGGTGATTCTGGATGGTCCCAAGGGTCCAGAATTGTCCCTGGGAAAGCTGTCCTTTTCCCTCTTTTTCCGGCTGGAAGTACACCTCTGGCATCCGGCTGCCGGTCGGCGACGTCCTGGGGGAGACGCCCTGGTTTCACTTGTGGCGCACACTGGTGTTTCTCAGAAGAGCCCAAATTCCTCCCTGCGGCTGGGTGGGGGGCTTGGCACACCAGCATGGAATGTAAGGCTGTTTAGAACTGCGTACCTTGAGGCCGTGTGAAGGCCGCACGAACGAGAGCTTTCGAGCGAACAGGGCAGCGCTTCGCCATCACCGTTGCACGTTCACGGAGCTTAGTCAAACGAACGCATTTCCTTCCTGGGGCTCCAACACGGCCGAGGAGTTGGAAGGCATACAGTGAGTGCCCTTTGACAGTTGTTACAACGAACGTGAGTGCACAGTGTCTCGTGAAATACCTTCCACGGTTGAAGCATTCCGTTAACGCATGCCCCTCCGCTCCCTCTGGCACTCCGAGGTGTTACTAACGGGGGAAATCTGGACTCTTGCTTGAGGCCGGGGTGGGGCGGCGGGACTCACAATTCTCCTGCCGGCGAGCTCCAGAGCGCTCCTGCTGAAGCTCCCAGCAAGGAACGGAGAGCAGCAGGCCTCGCACGAGTCAACCCAGACTTCTTCTGTCACGAGTCAACTCAGACTTCTTATGTGAGGCCTTCCGGCAGCAAAGAGAAGGTGCGCGCGAGGAGTGTGCTTCAGGCAGCTTAGGACCCGCCACTGTCTCGTCTACCACGGAGGGGAATCAGGTTTGGCCAGGGTCGCCCAGCTTCATACCTGAGCTCCTACAGGTATCCTCAGTGGTTTCTGATTACCTCAAGGAAACACAACGGGAGGAACAGGGCCCTTCCGTGGAGGCCCTTTGGGGCACAGGGACCTCTGCGTGGGATCTACTGGGTAAGTATGGCAGTACCTTAGGTAGGCCTCAGTGACCAAGGCTCTCTGGCTCACGCCTAGCTGTGTAAAGAAGTGTGGCAAACGTACGTACTGCTCCTCAGGCTGGGCCCACGGCCTAGCTTTCGCTTCTGTGAGAGTGCTGTCCCGAGTCTCTTCCCGGAGCCAGTCGTCAGCGCGGTGTCTTTTGGCACTGCAGTTCTCTTTCAGTCAAGGAGGCCGTGCGACTGGCAGAGGGAGTCTGCGCAGCAGTGCCTTCGCGAGGCGCTTTGACGACTGGGGATTCAACCCAGGCAAGCCAGAGAGCAGTACGTTGCCCTTGCTATGAATGTGAAGAGCTTTCTCCAGGGGCCTGTTTAGGCTAAGGTTCCTCAGAAGCCAGGAGCCGCCGTTCCGGCACGGAGAGAAGTCATCCTGAGAAATTGGCGAACGATCTCCTATCCTGTGTGCCCCCAGGAGCTTCGCAGAGTTAAGGCACTCCGTGGTGGAGTATGGCCTCATGGAAACCACTGCACACCCAACTCCCCCGACGTGAAACACTGGAACTTACCTTGAGGCCTGAGGTCACCTTTCGTTCGGCCGGAGCTGAACATGTGGTGCCGTGAGAGGAGTTTCTAGAAAGGGATTGCCAGCACGGTTTTCGCTTTCGGAGAACACGCAGCCTCGGCCCACAACGACAATCCTGCCTTGCAGAGACGTCGGGCCGCTAGTGCTGTTCAGGCAGCTTTGAAGCCAAGCGCAAGGCGCCTCCAAACGGGGAGAAAGCGTACTCTCCCCTCCGCGTCCCACGTTCAAGCTGAATGACGCAGCATCTTTCTCGGAAGGCTCTGCCGAGCTATCTAGTACAAGGGAGAGAGTGCCTGCCTCTGCTGAGAAAGGTTTTGACGTGGGGGTTGCTGGACAGGCGGAAGAGCGTTCCCCAGGCCGTGCAAAGTTGAGGCCTTGGTGATTCTGGATGGTCCCAAGGGTCCAGAATTGTCCCTGGGAAAGCTGTCCTTTTCCCTCTTTTTCCGGCTGGAAGTACACCTCTGGCATCCGGCTGCCGGTCGGCGACGTCCTGGGGGAGACGCCCTGGTTTCACTTGTGGCGCACACTGGTGTTTCTCAGAAGAGCCCAAATTCCTCCCTGCGGTTGGGTGGGGGGCTTGGCACACCAGCATGGAATGTAAGGCTGTTTAGAACTGCGTACCTTGAGGCCGTGTGAAGGCCGCACGAACGAGAGCTTTCGAGCGAACAGGGCAGCGCTTCGCCATCACCGTCGCACGTTCACGGAGCTTAGTCAAACGAACGCATTTCCTTCCTGGGGCTCCAACACGGCCGAGGAGTTGGAAGGCATACAATGAGTGCCCTTTGACAGTTGTTACAATGAACGTGAGTGCACAGTGTCTCGTGAAATACCTTCCACGGTTGAAGCATTCCGTTAACGCATGCCCCTCCGCTCCCTCTGACAACCCGAGGTGTTACTAACGGGGGAAATCTGGACTCTTGCTTGAGGCCGGGGTGGGGCGGCGGGACTCACAATTCTCCTGCCGGCGAGCTCCAGAGCGCTCCTGCTGAAGCTCCCAGCAAGGAACGGAGAGCAGCAGGCCTCGCACGAGTCAACCCAGACTTCTTCTGTCACGAGTCAACTCAGACTTCTTATGTGAGGCCTTCCGGCAGCAAAGAGAAGGTGCGCGCGAGGAGTGTGCTTCAGGCAGCTTAGGACCCGCCACTGTCTCGTCTACCACGGAGGGGAATCAGGTTTGGCCAGGGTCGCCCAGCTTCATACCTGAGCTCCTACAGGTATCCTCAGTGGTTTCTGATTACCTCAAGGAAACACAACGGGAGGAACAGGGCCCTTCCGTGGAGGCCCTTTGGGGCACAGGGACCTCTGCGTGGGATCTCCTGGGTAAGTACGGCAGTACCTTAGGTAGGCCTCAGTGACCAAGGCTCTCTGGCTCACGCCTAGCTGTGTAAAGAAGTGTGGCAAACGGACGTACTGCTCCTCAGGCTGGGCCCACGGCCTAGCTTTCGCTTCTGTGAGAGTGCTGTCCCGAGTCTCTTCCCGGAGCCAGTCGTCAGCGCGGTGTCTTTTGGCACTGCAGTTCTCTTTCAGTCAAGGAGGCCGTTCGACTGACCGGCAAAGGGAGTCCGCCCAGCGCTGCTTTGGCCAGTCTCTCTGACGACTGGGCCACTCAACCTGGGCAACCCAGAGAGGAGTACACTGCCCTAGCTATGAATGTGAAGAGCTGTCTCCAGGGGCCTGCTTACGCAAAGGCTCCTCAGAAGCCAGAGGCCGCCGTTCCGGCACGGAGAGAGGTCATCATGCGAAACTGGTGAATGGGCTCCTACCCTGTGTGTCCCCAGGAGCGTCGCAGGGTTAAGGCACTCCGTGGTGGAGTATGGCCTCATCGGAGACCCCTGCACACCCAGCTCCCCTGACGTGAAACGCTGGAACTTCACCTTGAGGCCTGAGGTCACCTTTCGTTCGGCCGGAGCTGAACCTGTGGTGCCGTGGGAGGAGTTTCTAGAAAGGGATTGCCAGCACGGTTTTTACTTTGGGAGAACACGCAGCCTCGGCCCACAACGACAATCCTGCCGTGCAGAGACGTCGGGCCGCTAGTGCTGTTCAGGCAGCTTTGAAGCCAAGCGCAAGGCGCCTCCAAACGGGGAGAAAGCGTACTCTCCCCTCCGCGTCCCACGTTCAAGCTGAATGACGCAGCATGTTTCTCGGAAGGCTCTGCCGAGCTATCTAGTACAAGGGAGAGAGTGCCTGCCTCTGCTGAGAAAGGTTTTGACGTGGGGATTGCTGGACAGGCGGAAGAGCGTTCCCCAGGCCGTGCAAAGTTGAGGCCTTGGTGATTCTGGATGGTCCCAAGGGTCCAGAATTGTCCCTGGGAAAGCTGTCCTTTTCCCTCTTTTTCCGGCTGGAAGTACACCTCTGGCATCCGGCTGCCGGTCGGCGACGTCCTGGGGGAGACGCCCTGGTTTCACTTGTGGCGCACACTGGTGTTTCTCAGAAGAGCCCAAATTCCTCCCTGCGGCTGGGTGGGGGGCTTGGCACACCAGCATGGAATGTAAGGCTGTTTAGAACTGCGTACCTTGAGGCCGTGTGAAGGCCGCACGAACGAGAGCTTTCGAGCGAACAGGGCAGCGCTTCGCCATCACCGTTGCACGTTCACGGAGCTTAGTCAAACGAACGCATTTCCTTCCTGGGGCTCCAACACGGCCGAGGAGTTGGAAGGCATACAGTGAGTGCCCTTTGACAGTTGTTACAACGAACGTGAGTGCACAGTGTCTCGTGAAATACCTTCCACGGTTGAAGCATTCCGTTAACGCATGCCCCTCCGCTCCCTCTGGCACTCCGAGGTGTTACTAACGGGGGAAATCTGGACTCTTGCTTGAGGCCGGGGTGGGGCGGCGGGACTCACAATTCTCCTGCCGGCGAGCTCCAGAGCGCTCCTGCTGAAGCTCCCAGCAAGGAACGGAGAGCAGCAGGCCTCGCACGAGTCAACCCAGACTTCTTCTGTCACGAGTCAACTCAGACTTCTTATGTGAGGCCTTCCGGCAGCAAAGAGAAGGTGCGCGCGAGGAGTGTGCTTCAGGCAGCTTAGGACCCGCCACTGTCTCGTCTACCACGGAGGGGAATCAGGTTTGGCCAGGGTCGCCCAGCTTCATACCTGAGCTCCTACAGGTATCCTCAGTGGTTTCTGATTACCTCAAGGAAACACAACGGGAGGAACAGGGCCCTTCCGTGGAGGCTCTTTGGGGCACAGGGACCTCTGCGTGGGATCTACTGGGTAAGTATGGCAGTACCTTAGGTAGGCCTCAGTGACCAAGGCTCTCTGGCTCACGCTTAGCTGTGTAAAGAAGTGTGGCAAACGTACGTACTGCTCCTCAGGCTCGGCCCACGGCCTAGCTTTCGCTTCTGTGAGAGTGCTGTCCCGAGTCTCTTCCCGGAGCCAGTCGTCAGCGCGGTGTCTTTTGGCACTGCAGTTCTCTTTCAGTCAAGGAGGCCGTGCGACTGGCAGAGGGAGTCTGCGCAGCAGTGCCTTCGCGAGGCTCTTTGACGACTGGGGATTCAACCCAGGCAAGCCAGAGAGCAGTACGTTGCCCTTGCTATGAATGTGAAGAGCTTTCTCCAGGGGCCTGTTTAGGCTAAGGTTCCTCAGAAGCCAGGAGCCGCCGTTCCGGCACGGAGAGAAGTCATCCTGAGAAATTGGCGAACGATCTCCTATCCTGTGTGCCCCCAGGAGCTTCGCAGAGTTAAGGCACTCCGTGGTGGAGTATGGCCTCATGGAAACCACTGCACACCCAACTCCCCCGACGTGAAACACTGGAACTTACCTTGAGGCCTGAGGTCACCTTTCGTTCGGCCGGAGCTGAACATGTGGTGCCGTGAGAGGAGTTTCTAGAAAGGGATTGCCAGCACGGTTTTCGCTTTCGGAGAACACGCAGCCTCGGCCCACAACGACAATCCTGCCTTGCAGAGACGTCGGGCCGCTAGTGCTGTTCAGGCAGCTTTGAAGCCAAGCGCAAGGCGCCTCCAAACGGGGAGAAAGCGTACTCTCCCCTCCGCGTCCCACGTTCAAGCTGAATGACGCAGCATCTTTCTCGGAAGGCTCTGCCGAGCTATCTAGTACAAGGGAGAGAGTGCCTGCCTCTGCTGAGAAAGGTTTTGACGTGGGGGTTGCTGGACAGGCGGAAGAGCGTTCCCCAGGCCGTGCAAAGTTGAGGCCTTGGTGATTCTGGATGGTCCCAAGGGTCCAGAATTGTCCCTGGGAAAGCTGTCCTTTTCCCTCTTTTTCCGGCTGGAAGTACACCTCTGGCATCCGGCTGCCGGTCGGCGACGTCCTGGGGGAGACGCCCTGGTTTCACTTGTGGCGCACACTGGTGTTTCTCAGAAGAGCCCAAATTCCTCCCTGCGGTTGGGTGGGGGGCTTGGCACACCAGCATGGAATGTAAGGCTGTTTAGAACTGCGTACCTTGAGGCCGTGTGAAGGCCGCACGAACGAGAGCTTTCGAGCGAACAGGGCAGCGCTTCGCCATCACCGTCGCACGTTCACGGAGCTTAGTCAAACGAACGCATTTCCTTCCTGGGGCTCCAACACGGCCGAGGAGTTGGAAGGCATACAGTGAGTGCCCTTTGACAGTTGTTACAATGAACGTGAGTGCACAGTGTCTCGTGAAATACCTTCCACGGTTGAAGCATTCCGTTAACGCATGCCCCTCCGCTCCCTCTGACAACCCGAGGTGTTACTAACGGGGGAAATCTGGACTCTTGCTTGAGGCCGGGGTGGGGCGGCGGGACTCACAATTCTCCTGCCGGCGAGCTCCAGAGCGCTCCTGCTGAAGCTCCCAGCAAGGAACGGAGAGCAGCAGGCCTCGCACGAGTCAACCCAGACTTCTTCTGTCACGAGTCAACTCAGACTTCTTATGTGAGGCCTTCCGGCAGCAAAGAGAAGGTGCGCGCGAGGAGTGTGCTTCAGGCAGCTTAGGACCCGCCACTGTCTCGTCTACCACGGAGGGGAATCAGGTTTGGCCAGGGTCGCCCAGCTTCATACCTGAGCTCCTACAGGTATCCTCAGTGGTTTCTGATTACCTCAAGGAAACACAACGGGAGGAACAGGGCCCTTCCGTGGAGGCCCTTTGGGGCACAGGGACCTCTGCGTGGGATCTCCTGGGTAAGTACGGCAGTACCTTAGGTAGGCCTCAGTGACCAAGGCTCTCTGGCTCACGCCTAGCTGTGTAAAGAAGTGTGGCAAACGGACGTACTGCTCCTCAGGCTGGGCCCACGGCCTAGCTTTCGCTTCTGTGAGAGTGCTGTCCCGAGTCTCTTCCCGGAGCCAGTCGTCAGCGCGGTGTCTTTTGGCACTGCAGTTCTCTTTCAGTCAAGGAGGCCGTTCGACTGACCGGCAAAGGGAGTCCGCCCAGCGCTGCTTTGGCCAGTCTCTCTGACGACTGGGCCACTCAACCTGGGCAACCCAGAGAGGAGTACACTGCCCTAGCTATGAATGTGAAGAGCTGTCTCCAGGGGCCTGCTTACGCAAAGGCTCCTCAGAAGCCAGAGGCCGCCGTTCCGGCACGGAGAGAGGTCATCATGCGAAACTGGTGAATGGGCTCCTACCCTGTGTGTCCCCAGGAGCGTCGCAGGGTTAAGGCACTCCGTGGTGGAGTATGGCCTCATCGGAGACCCCTGCACACCCAGCTCCCCTGACGTGAAACGCTGGAACTTCACCTTGAGGCCTGAGGTCACCTTTCGTTCGGCCGGAGCTGAACCTGTGGTGCCGTGGGAGGAGTTTCTAGAAAGGGATTGCCAGCACGGTTTTTACTTTGGGAGAACACGCAGCCTCGGCCCACAACGACAATCCTGCCGTGCAGAGACGTCGGGCCGCTAGTGCTGTTCAGGCAGCTTTGAAGCCAAGCGCAAGGCGCCTCCAAACGGGGAGAAAGCGTACTCTCCCCTCCGCGTCCCACGTTCAAGCTGAATGACGCAGCATGTTTCTCGGAAGGCTCTGCCGAGCTATCTAGTACAAGGGAGAGAGTGCCTGCCTCTGCTGAGAAAGGTTTTGACGTGGGGATTGCTGGACAGGCGGAAGAGCGTTCCCCAGGCCGTGCAAAGTTGAGGCCTTGGTGATTCTGGATGGTCCCAAGGGTCCAGAATTGTCCCTGGGAAAGCTGTCCTTTTCCCTCTTTTTCCGGCTGGAAGTACACCTCTGGCATCCGGCTGCCGGTCGGCGACGTCCTGGGGGAGACGCCCTGGTTTCACTTGTGGCGCACACTGGTGTTTCTCAGAAGAGCCCAAATTCCTCCCTGCGGCTGGGTGGGGGGCTTGGCACACCAGCATGGAATGTAAGGCTGTTTAGAACTGCGTACCTTGAGGCCGTGTGAAGGCCGCACGAACGAGAGCTTTCGAGCGAACAGGGCAGCGCTTCGCCATCACGGTTGCACGTTCACGGAGCTTAGTCAAACGAACGCATTTCCTTCCTGGGGCTCCAACACGGCCGAGGAGTTGGAAGGCATACAGTGAGTGCCCTTTGACAGTTGTTACAATGAACGTGAGTGCACAGTGTCTCGTGAAATACCTTCCACGGTTGAAGCATTCCGTTAACGCATGCCCCTCCGCTCCCTCTGGCAACCCGAGGTGTTACTAACGGGGGAAATCTGGACTCTTGCTTGAGGCCGGGGTGGGGCGGCGGGACTCACAATTCTCCTGCCGGCGAGCTCCAGAGCGCTCCTGCTGAAGCTCCCAGCAAGGAACGGAGAGCAGCAGGCCTCGCACGAGTCAACCCAGACTTCTTCTGTCACGAGTCAACTCAGACTTCTTATGTGAGGCCTTCCGGCAGCAAAGAGAAGGTGCGCGCGAGGAGTGTGCTTCAGGCAGCTTAGGACCCGCCACTGTCTCGTCTACCACGGAGGGGAATCAGGTTTGGCCAGGGTCGCCCAGCTTCATACCTGAGCTCCTACAGGTATCCTCAGTGGTTTCTGATTACCTCAAGGAAACACAACGGGAGGAACAGGGCCCTTCCGTGGAGGCTCTTTGGGGCACAGGGACCTCTGCGTGGGATCTACTGGGTAAGTATGGCAGTACCTTAGGTAGGCCTCAGTGACCAAGGCTCTCTGGCTCACGCCTAGCTGTGTAAAGAAGTGTGGCAAACGTACGTACTGCTCCTCAGGCTCGGCCCACGGCCTAGCTTTCGCTTCTGTGAGAGTGCTGTCCCGAGTCTCTTCCCGGAGCCAGTCGTCAGCGCGGTGTCTTTTGGCACTGCAGTTCTCTTTCAGTCAAGGAGGCCGTGCGACTGGCAGAGGGAGTCTGCGCAGCAGTGCCTTCGCGAGGCTCTTTGACGACTGGGGCATTCAACCCAGGCAAGCCAGAGAGCAGTACGTTGCCCTTGCTATGAATGTGAAGAGCTTTCTCCAGGGGCCTGTTTAGGCTAAGGTTCCTCAGAAGCCAGGAGCCGCCGTTCCGGCACGGAGAGAAGTCATCCTGAGAAATTGGCGAACGATCTCCTATCCTGTGTGCCCCCAGGAGCTTCGCAGAGTTAAGGCACTCCGTGGTGGAGTATGGCCTCATGGAAACCACTGCACACCCAACTCTCCCGACGTGAAACACTGGAACTTACCTTGAGGCCTGAGGTCACCTTTCGTTCGGCCGGAGCTGAACATGTGGTGCCGTGAGAGGAGTTTCTAGAAAGGGATTGCCAGCACGGTTTTCGCTTTCGGAGAACACGCAGCCTCGGCCCACAACGACAATCCTGCCTTGCAGAGACGTCGGGCCGCTAGTGCTGTTCAGGCAGCTTTGAAGCCAAGCGCAAGGCGCCTCCAAACGGGGAGAAAGCGTACTCTCCCCTCCGCGTCCCACGTTCAAGCTGAATGACGCAGCATGTTTCTCGGAAGGCTCTGCCGAGCTATCTAGTACAAGGGAGAGAGTGCCTGCCTCTGCTGAGAAAGGTTTTGACGTGGGGATTGCTGGACAGGCGGAAGAGCGTTCCCCAGGCCGTGCAAAGTTGAGGCCTTGGTGATTCTGGATGGTCCCAAGGGTCCAGAATTGTCCCTGGGAAAGCTGTCCTTTTCCCTCTTTTTCCGGCTGGAAGTACACCTCTGGCATCCGGCTGCCGGTCGGCGACGTCCTGGGGGAGACGCCCTGGTTTCACTTGTGGCGCACACTGGTGTTTCTCAGAAGAGCCCAAATTCCTCCCTGCGGCTGGGTGGGGGGCTTGGCACACCAGCATGGAATGTAAGGCTGTTTAGAACTGCGTACCTTGAGGCCGTGTGAAGGCCGCACGAACGAGAGCTTTCGAGCGAACAGGGCAGCGCTTCGCCATCACCGTCGCACGTTCACGGAGCTTAGTCAAACGAACGCATTTCCTTCCTGGGGCTCCAACACGGCCGAGGAGTTGGAAGGCATACAGTGAGTGCCCTTTGACAGTTGTTACAATGAACGTGAGTGCACAGTGTCTCGTGAAATACCTTCCACGGTTGAAGCATTCCGTTAACGCATGCCCCTCCGCTCCCTCTGGCAACCCGAGGTGTTACTAACGGGGGAAATCTGGACTCTTGCTTGAGGCCGGGGTGGGGCGGCGGGACTCACAATTCTCCTGCCAGCGAGCTCCAGAGCGCTCCTGCTGAAGCTCCCAGCAAGGAACGGAGAGCAGCAGGCCTCGCACGAGTCAACCCAGACTTCTTCTGTCACGAGTCAACTCAGACTTCTTATGTGAGGCCTTCCGGCAGCAAAGAGAAGGTGCGCGCGAGGAGTGTGCTTCAGGCAGCTTAGGACCCGCCACTGTCTCGTCTACCACGGAGGGGAATCAGGTTTGGCCAGGGTCGCCCAGCTTCATACCTGAGCTCCTACAGGTATCCTCAGTGGTTTCTGATTACCTCAAGGAAACACAACGGGAGGAACAGGGCCCTTCCGTGGAGGCCCTTTGGGGCACAGGGACCTCTGCGTGGGATCTCCTGGGTAAGTATGGCAGTACCTTAGGTAGGCCTCAGTGACCGAGGCTCTCTGGCTCACGCCTAGCTGTGTAAAGAAGTGTGGCAAACGTACGTACTGCTCCTCAGGCTGGGCCCACGGCCTAGCTTTCGCTTCTGTGAGAGTGCTGTCCCGAGTCTCTTCCCGGAGCCAGTCGTCAGCGCGGTGTCTTTTGGCACTGCAGTTCTCTTTCAGTCAAGGAGGCCGTGCGACTGGCAGAGGGAGTCTGCGCAGCAGTGCCTTCGCGAGGCTCTTTGACGACTGGGGCATTCAACCCAGGCAAGCCAGAGAGCAGTACGTTGCCCTTGCTATGAATGTGAAGAGCTTTCTCCAGGGGCCTGTTTAGGCTAAGGTTCCTCAGAAGCCAGGAGCCGCCGTTCCGGCACGGAGAGAAGTTATCCTGCGAAACTGGCGAACGATCTCCTATCCTGTGTGCCCCCAGGAGCTTCGCAGAGTTAAGGCACTCCGTGGTGGAGTATGGCCTCATGGAAACCACTGCACACCCAACTCCCCCGACGTGAAACACTGGAACTTACCTTGAGGCCTGAGGTCACCTTTCGTTCGGCCGGAGCTGAACATGTGGTGCCGTGGGAGGAGTTCCTAGAAAGGGATTGCCAGCACGGTTTTCGCTTTGGGAGAACACGCAGCCTCGGCCCACAACGACAATCCTGCCGTGCAGAGACGTCGGGCCGCTAGTGCTGTTCAGGCAGCTTTGAAGCCAAGCGCAAGGCGCCTCCAAACGGGGAGAAAGCGTACTCTCCCCTCCGCGTCCCACGTTCAAGCTGAATGACGCAGCAGGTTTCTCGGAAGGCTCTGCCGAGCTATCTAGTACAAGGGAGAGAGTGCCTGCCTCTGCTGAGAAAGGTTTTGACGTGGGGATTGCTGGACAGGCGGAAGAGCGTTCCCCAGGCCGTGCAAAGTTGAGGCCTTGGTGATTCTGGATGGTCCCAAGGGTCCAGAATTGTCCCTGGGAAAGCTGTCCTTTTCCCTCTTTTTCCGGCTGGAAGTACACCTCTGGCATCCGGCTGCCGGTCGGCGACGTCCTGGGGGAGACGCCCTGGTTTCACTTGTGGCGCACACTGGTGTTTCTCAGAAGAGCCCAAATTCCTCCCTGCGGCTGGGTGGGGGGCTTGGCACACCAGCATGGAATGTAAGGCTGTTTAGAACTGCGTACCTTGAGGCCGTGTGAAGGCCGCACGAACGAGAGCTTTCGAGCGAACAGGGCAGCGCTTCGCCATCACCGTCGCACGTTCACGGAGCTTAGTCAAACGAACGCATTTCCTTCCTGGGGCTCCAACACGGCCGAGGAGTTGGAAGGCATACAGTGAGTGCCCTTTGACAGTTGTTACAATGAACGTGAGTGCACAGTGTCTCGTGAAATACCTTCCACGGTTGAAGCATTCCGTTAACGCATGCCCCTCTGCTCCCTCTGGCAACCCGAGGTGTTACTAACGGGGGAAATCTGGACTCTTGCTTGAGGCCGGGGTGGGGCGGCGGGACTCACAATTCTCCTGCCGGCGAGCTCCAGAGCGCTCCTGCTGAAGCTCCCAGCAAGGAACGGAGAGCAGCAGGCCTCGCACGAGTCAACCCAGACTTCTTCTGTCACGAGTCAACTCAGACTTCTTATGTGAGGCCTTCCGGCAGCAAAGAGAAGGTGCGCGCGAGGAGTGTGCTTCAGGCAGCTTAGGACCCGCCACTGTCTCGTCTACCACGGAGGGGAATCAGGTTTGGCCAGGGTCGCCCAGCTTCATACCTGAGCTCCTACAGGTATCCTCAGTGGTTTCTGATTACCTCAAGGAAACACAACGGGAGGAACAGGGCCCTTCCGTGGAGGCCCTTTGGGGCACAGGGACCTCTGCGTGGGATCTCCTGGGTAAGTATGGCAGTACCTTAGGTAGGCCTCAGTGACCGAGGCTCTCTGGCTCACGCCTAGCTGTGTAAACAAGTGTGGCAAAAGTACGTACTGCTCCTCAGGCTGGGCCCACGGCCTAGCTTTCGCTTCTGTGAGAGTGCTGTCCCGAGTCTCTTCCCGGAGCCAGTCGTCAGCGCGGTGTCTTTTGGCACTGCAGTTCTCTTTCAGTCAAGGAGGCCGTGCGACTGGCAGAGGGAGTCTGCGCAGCAGTGCCTTCGCGAGGCTCTTTGACGACTGGGGCATTCAACCCAGGCAAGCCAGAGAGCAGTACGTTGCCCTTGCTATGAATGTGAAGAGCTTTCTCCAGGGGCCTGTTTAGGCTAAGGTTCCTCAGAAGCCAGGAGCCGCCGTTCCGGCAAGGAGAGAAGTCATCCTGCGAAACTGGCGAACGATCTCCTATCCTGTGTGCCCCCAGGAGCTTCGCAGAGTTAAGGCACTCCGTGGTGGAGTATGGCTTCATGGAAACCACTGCACACCCAACTCCCCCGACGTGAAACACTGGAACTTACCTTGAGGCCTGAGGTCACCTTTCGTTCGGCCGGAGCTGAACATGTGGTGCCGTGGGAGGAGTTCCTAGAAAGGGATTGCCAGCACGGTTTTCGCTTTGGGAGAACACGCAGCCTCGGCGCACAACGACAATCCTGCCGTGCAGAGACGTCGGGCCGCTAGTGCTGTTCAGGCAGCTTTGAAGCCAAGCGCAAGGCGCCTCCAAACGGGGAGAAAGCGTACTCTCCCCTCCGCGTCCCACGTTCAAGCTGAATGACGCAGCAGGTTTCTCGGAAGGCTCTGCCGAGCTATCTAGTACAAGGGAGAGAGTGCCTGCCTCTGCTGAGAAAGGTTTTGACGTGGGGATTGCTGGACAGGCGGAAGAGCGTTCCCCAGGCCGTGCAAAGTTGAGGCCTTGGTGATTCTGGATGGTCCCAAGGGTCCAGAATTGTCCCTGGGAAAGCTGTCCTTTTCCCTCTTTTTCCGGCTGGAAGTACACCTCTGGCATCCGGCTGCCGGTCGGCGACGTCCTGGGGGAGACGCCCTGGTTTCACTTGTGGCGCACACTGGTGTTTCTCAGAAGAGCCCAAATTCCTCCCTGCGGCTGGGTGGGGGGCTTGGCACACCAGCATGGAATGTAAGGCTGTTTAGAACTGCGTACCTTGAGGCCGTGTGAAGGCCGCACGAACGAGAGCTTTCGAGCGAACAGGGCAGCGCTTCGCCATCACCGTTGCACGTTCACGGAGCTTAGTCAAACGAACGCATTTCCTTCCTGGGGCTCCAACACGGCCGAGGAGTTGGAAGGCATACAGTGAGTGCCCTTTGACAGTTGTTACAACGAACGTGAGTGCACAGTGTCTCGTGAAATACCTTCCACGGTTGAAGCATTCCGTTAACGCATGCCCCTCCGCTCCCTCTGGCACTCCGAGGTGTTACTAACGGGGGAAATCTGGACTCTTGCTTGAGGCCGGGGTGGGGCGGCGGGACTCACAATTCTCCTGCCGGCGAGCTCCAGAGCGCTCCTGCTGAAGCTCCCAGCAAGGAACGGAGAGCAGCAGGCCTCGCACGAGTCAACCCAGACTTCTTCTGTCACGAGTCAACTCAGACTTCTTATGTGAGGCCTTCCGGCAGCAAAGAGAAGGTGCGCGCGAGGAGTGTGCTTCAGGCAGCTTAGGACCCGCCACTGTCTCGTCTACCACGGAGGGGAATCAGGTTTGGCCAGGGTCGCCCAGCTTCATACCTGAGCTCCTACAGGTATCCTCAGTGGTTTCTGATTACCTCAAGGAAACACAACGGGAGGAACAGGGCCCTTCCGTGGAGGCCCTTTGGGGCACAGGGACCTCTGCGTGGGATCTCCTGGGTAAGTATGGCAGTACCTTAGGTAGGCCTCAGTGACCGAGGCTCTCTGGCTCACGCCTAGCTGTGTAAAGAAGTGTGGCAAACGTACGTACTGCTCCTCAGGCTGGGCCCACGGCCTAGCTTTCGCTTCTGTGAGAGTGCTGTCCCGAGTCTCTTCCCGGAGCCAGTCGTCAGCGCGGTGTCTTTTGGCACTGCAGTTCTCTTTCAGTCAAGGAGGCCGTGCGACTGGCAGAGGGAGTCTGCGCAGCACTGCCTTCGCGAGGCTCTTTGACGACTGGGGCATTCAACCCAGGCAAGCCAGAGAGCAGTACGTTGCCCTTGCTATGAATGTGAAGAGCTTTCTCCAGGGGCCTGTTTAGGCTAAGGTTCCTCAGAAGCCAGGAGCCGCCGTTCCGGCACGGAGAGAAGTCATCCTGAGAAATTGGCGAACGATCTCCTATCCTGTGTGCCCCCAGGAGCTTCGCAGAGTTAAGGCACTCCGTGGTGGAGTATGGCCTCATGGAAACCACTGCACACCCAACTCCCCCGACGTGAAACACTGGAACTTACCTTGAGGCCTGAGGTCACCTTTCGTTCGGCCGGAGCTGAACATGTGGTGCCGTGAGAGGAGTTTCTAGAAAGGGATTGCCAGCACGGTTTTCGCTTTGGGAGAACACGCAGCCTCGGCCCACAACGACAATCCTGCCGTGCAGAGACGTCGGGCCGCTAGTGCTGTTCAGGCAGCTTTGAAGCCAAGCGCAAGGCGCCTCCAAACGGGGAGAAAGCATACTCTCCCCTCCGCGTCCCACGTTCAAGCTGAATGACGCAGCAGGTTTCTCGGAAGGCTCTGCCGAGCTATCTAGTACAAGGGAGAGAGTGCCTGCCTCTGCTGAGAAAGGCTTTGACGTGGGGATTGCTGGACAGGCGGAAGAGCGTTCCCCAGGCCGTGCAAAGTTGAGGCCTTGGTGATTCTGGATGGTCCCAAGGGTCCAGAATTGTCCCTGGGAAAGCTGTCCTTTTCCCTCTTTTTCCGGCTGGAAGTACACCTCTGGCATCCGGCTGCCGGTCGGCGACGTCCTGGGGGAGACGCCCTGGTTTCACTTGTGGCGCACACTGGTGTTTCTCAGAAGAGCCCAAATTCCTCCCTGCGGCTGGGTGGGGGGCTTGGCACACCAGCATGGAATGTAAGGCTGTTTAGAACTGCGTACCTTGAGGCCGTGTGAAGGCCGCACGAACGAGAGCTTTCGAGCGAACAGGGCAGCGCTTCGCCATCACCGTTGCACGTTCACGGAGCTTAGTCAAACGAACGCATTTCCTTCCTGGGGCTCCAACACGGCCGAGGAGTTGCAAGGCATACAGTGAATGCCCTTTGACAGTTGTTACAACGAACGTGAGTGCACAGTGTCTCGTGAAATACCTTCCACGGTTGAAGCATTCCGTTAACGCATGCCCATCCGCTCCCTCTGGCACTCCGAGGTGTTACTAACGGGGGAAATCTGGACTCTTGCTTGAGGCCGGGGTGGGGCGGCGGGACTCACAATTCTCCTGCCGGCGAGCTCCAGAGCGCTCCGGCTGAAGCTCCCAGCAAGGAACGGAGAGCAGCAGGCCTCGCACGAGTCAACCCAGACTTCTTCTGTCACGAGTCAACTCAGACTTCTTATGTGAGGCCTTCCGGCAGCAAAGAGAAGGTGCGCGCGAGGAGTGTGCTTCAGGCAGCTTAGGACCCGCCACTGTCTCGTCTACCACGGAGGGGAATCAGGTTTGGCCAGGGTCACCCAGCTTCATACCTGAGCTCCTACAGGTATCCTCAGTGGTTTCTGATTACCTCAAGGAAACACAACGGGAGGAACAGGGCCCTTCCGTGGAGGCCCTTTGGGGCACAGGGACCTCTGCGTGGGATCTACTGGGTAAGTATGGCAGTACCTTAGGTAGGCCTCAGTGACCAAGGCTCTCTGGCTCACGCCTAGCTGTGTAAAGAAGTGTGGCAAACGTACGTACTGCTCCTCAGGCTGGGCCCACGGCCTAGCTTTCGCTTCTGTGAGAGTGCTGTCCCGAGTCTCTTCCCGGAGCCAGTCGTCAGCGCGGTGTCTTTTGGCACTGCAGTTCTCTTTCAGTCAAGGAGGCCGTGCGACTGGCAGAGGGAGTCTGCGCAGCACTGCCTTCGCGAGGCTCTTTGACGACTGGGGCATTCAACCCAGGCAAGCCAGAGAGCAGTACGTTGCCCTTGCTATGAATGTGAAGAGCTTTCTCCAGGGGCCTGTTTAGGCTAAGGTTCCTCAGAAGCCAGGAGCCGCCGTTCCGGCAAGGAGAGAAGTCATCCTGCGAAACTGGCGAACGATCTCCTATCCTGTGTGCCCCCAGGAGCTTCGCAGAGTTAAGGCACTCCGTGGTGGAGTATGGCTTCATGGAAACCACTGCACACCCAACTCCCCCGACGTGAAACACTGGAACTTACCTTGAGGCCTGAGGTCACCTTTCGTTCGGCCGGAGCTGAACATGTGGTGCCGTGGGAGGAGTTCCTAGAAAGGGATTGCCAGCACGGTTTTCGCTTTGGGAGAACACGCAGCCTCGGCCCACAACGACAATCCTGCCGTGCAGAGACGTCGGGCCGCTAGTGCTGTTCAGGCAGCTTTGAAGCCAAGCGCAAGGCGCCTCCAAACGGGGAGAAAGCGTACTCTCCCCTCCGCGTCCCACGTTCAAGCTGAATGACGCAGCATGTTTCTCGGAAGGCTCTGCCGAGCTATCTAGTACAAGGGAGAGAGTGCCTGCCTCTGCTGAGAAAGGTTTTGACGTGGGGATTGCTGGACAGGCGGAAGAGCGTTCCCCAGGCCGTGCAAAGTTGAGGCCTTGGTGATTCTGGATGGTCCCAAGGGTCCAGAATTGTCCCTGGGAAAGCTGTCCTTTTCCCTCTTTTTCCGGCTGGAAGTACACCTCTGGCATCCGGCTGCCGGTCGGCGACGTCCTGGGGGAGACGCCCTGGTTTCACTTGTGGCGCACACTGGTGTTTCTCAGAAGAGCCCAAATTCCTCCCTGCGGCTGGGTGGGGGGCTTGGCACACCAGCATGGAATGTAAGGCTGTTTAGAACTGCGTACCTTGAGGCCGTGTGAAGGCTGCTTTCGAGAGCTTTCGAGCGAACAGGGCAGCGCTTCGCCATCACCGTTGCACGTTCACGGAGCTTAGTCAAACGAACGCATTTCCTTCCTGGGGCTCCAACACGGCCGAGGAGTTGCAAGGCATACAGTGAGTGCCCTTTGACAGTTGTTACAACGAACGTGAGTGCACAGTGTCTCGTGAAATACCTTCCACGGTTGAAGCATTCCGTTAACGCATGCCCCTCCGCTCCCTCTGGCACTCCGAGGTGTTACTAACGGGGGAAATCTGGACTCTTGCTTGAGGCCGGGGTGGGGCGGCGGGACTCACAATTCTCCTGCCGGCGAGCTCCAGAGCGCTCCTGCTGAAGCTCCCAGCAAGGAACGGAGAGCAGCAGGCCTCGCACGAGTCAACCCAGACTTCTTCTGTCACGAGTCAACTCAGACTTCTTATGTGAGGCCTTCCGGCAGCAAAGAGAAGGTGCGCGCGAGGAGTGTGCTTCAGGCAGCTTAGGACCCGCCACTGTCTCGTCTACCACGGAGGGGAATCAGGTTTGGCCAGGGTCGCCCAGCTTCATACCTGAGCTCCTACAGGTATCCTCAGTGGTTTCTGATTACCTCAAGGAAACACAACGGGAGGAACAGGGCCCTTCCGTGGAGGCCCTTTGGGGCACAGGGACCTCTGCGTGGGATCTACTGGGTAAGTATGGCAGTACCTTAGGTAGGCCTCAGTGACCAAGGCTCTCTGGCTCACGCCTAGCTGTGTAAAGAAGTGTGGCAAACGTACGTACTGCTCCTCAGGCTGGGCCCACGGCCTAGCTTTCGCTTCTGTGAGAGTGCTGTCCCGAGTCTCTTCCCGGAGCCAGTCGTCAGCGCGGTGTCTTTTGGCACTGCAGTTCTCTTTCAGTCAAGGAGGCCGTGCGACTGGCAGAGGGAGTCTGCGCAGCAGTGCCTTCGCGAGGCTCTTTGACGACTGGGGCATTCAACCCAGGCAAGCCAGAGAGCAGTACGTTGCCCTTGCTATGAATGTGAAGAGCTTTCTCCAGGGGCCTGTTTAGGCTAAGGTTCCTCAGAAGCCAGGAGCCGCCGTTCCGGCACGGAGAGAAGTTATCCTGCGAAACTGGCGAACGATCTCCTATCCTGTGTGCCCCCAGGAGCTTCGCAGAGTTAAGGCACTCCGTGGTGGAGTATGGCCTCATGGAAACCACTGCACACCCAACTCCCCCGACGTGAAACACTGGAACTTACCTTGAGGCCTGAGGTCACCTTTCGTTCGGCCGGAGCTGAACATGTGGTGCCGTGGGAGGAGTTCCTAGAAAGGGATTGCCAGCACGGTTTTCGCTTTGGGAGAACACGCAGCCTCGGCCCACAACGACAATCCTGCCGTGCAGAGACGTCGGGCCGCTAGTGCTGTTCAGGCAGCTTTGAAGCCAAGCGCAAGGCGCCTCCAAACGGGGAGAAAGCGTACTCTCCCCTCCGCGTCCCACGTTCAAGCTGAATGACGCAGCAGGTTTCTCGGAAGGCTCTGCCGAGCTATCTAGTACAAGGGAGAGAGTGCCTGCCTCTGCTGAGAAAGGTTTTGACGTGGGGATTGCTGGACAGGCGGAAGAGCGTTCCCCAGGCCGTGCAAAGTTGAGGCCTTGGTGATTCTGGATGGTCCCAAGGGTCCAGAATTGTCCCTGGGAAAGCTGTCCTTTTCCCTCTTTTTCCGGCTGGAAGTACACCTCTGGCATCCGGCTGCCGGTCGGCGACGTCCTGGGGGAGACGCCCTGGTTTCACTTGTGGCGCACACTGGTGTTTCTCAGAAGAGCCCAAATTCCTCCCTGCGGGTGGGTGGGGGGCTTGGCACACCAGCATGGAATGTAAGGCTGTTTAGAACTGCGTACCTTGAGGCCGTGTGAAGGCCGCACGAACGAGAGCTTTCGAGCGAACAGGGCAGCGCTTCGCCATCACCGTCGCACGTTCACGGAGCTTAGTCAAACGAACGCATTTCCTTCCTGGGGCTCCAACACGGCCGAGGAGTTGCAAGGCATACAGTGAGTGCCCTTTGACAGTTGTTACAACGAACGTGAGTGCACAGTGTCTCGTGAAATACCTTCCACGGTTGAAGCATTCCGTTAACGCATGCCCCTCCGCTCCCTCTGGCACTCCGAGGTGTTACTAACGGGGGAAATCTGGACTCTTGCTTGAGGCCGGGGTGGGGCGGCGGGACTCACAATTCTCCTGCCGGCGAGCTCCAGAGCGCTCCTGCTGAAGCTCCCAGCAAGGAACGGAGAGCAGCAGGCCTCGCACGAGTCAACCCAGACTTCTTCTGTCACGAGTCAACTCAGACTTCTTATGTGAGGCCTTCCGGCAGCAAAGAGAAGGTGCGCGCGAGGAGTGTGCTTCAGGCAGCTTAGGACCCGCCACTGTCTCGTCTACCACGGAGGGGAATCAGGTTTGGCCAGGGTCGCCCAGCTTCATACCTGAGCTCCTACAGGTATCCTCAGTGGTTTCTGATTACCTCAAGGAAACACAACGGGAGGAACAGGGCCCTTCCGTGGAGGCCCTTTGGGGCACAGGGACCTCTGCGTGGGATCTCCTGGGTAAGTATGGCAGTACCTTAGGTAGGCCTCAGTGACCGAGGCTCTCTGGCTCACGCCTAGCTGTGTAAAGAAGTGTGGCAAACGTACGTACTGCTCCTCAGGCTGGGCCCACGGCCTAGCTTTCGCTTCTGTGAGAGTGCTGTCCCGAGTCTCTTCCCGGAGCCAGTCGTCAGCGCGGTGTCTTTTGGCACTGCAGTTCTCTTTCAGTCAAGGAGGCCGTGCGACTGGCAGAGGGAGTCTGCGCAGCAGTGCCTTCGCGAGGCTCTTTGACGACTGGGGCATTCAACCCAGGCAAGCCAGAGAGCAGTACGTTGCCCTTGCTATGAATGTGAAGAGCTTTCTCCAGGGGCCTGTTTAGGCTAAGGTTCCTCAGAAGCCAGGAGCCGCCGTTCCGGCACGGAGAGAAGTCATCCTGAGAAATTGGCGAACGATCTCCTATCCTGTGTGCCCCCAGGAGCTTCGCAGAGTTAAGGCACTCCGTGGTGGAGTATGGCCTCATGGAAACCACTGCACACCCAACTCCCCCGACGTGAAACACTGGAACTTACCTTGAGGCCTGAGGTCACCTTTCGTTCGGCCGGAGCTGAACATGTGGTGCCGTGAGAGGAGTTTCTAGAAAGGGATTGCCAGCACGGTTTTCGCTTTGGGAGAACACGCAGCCTCGGCCCACAACGACAATCCTGCCGTGCAGAGACGTCGGGCCGCTAGTGCTGTTCAGGCAGCTTTGAAGCCAAGCGCAAGGCGCCTCCAAACGGGGAGAAAGCGTACTCTCCCCTCCGCGTCCCACGTTCAAGCTGAATGACGCAGCAGGTTTCTCGGAAGGCTCTGCCGAGCTATCTAGTACAAGGGAGAGAGTGCCTGCCTCTGCTGAGAAAGGTTTTGACGTGGGGATTGCTGGACAGGCGGAAGAGCGTTCCCCAGGCCGTGCAAAGTTGAGGCCTTGGTGATTCTGGATGGTCCCAAGGGTCCAGAATTGTCCCTGGGAAAGCTGTCCTTTTCCCTCTTTTTCCGGCTGGAAGTACACCTCTGGCATCCGGCTGCCGGTCGGCGACGTCCTGGGGGAGACGCCCTGGTTTCACTTGTGGCGCACACTGGTGTTTCTCAGAAGAGCCCAAATTCCTCCCTGCGGCTGGGTGGGGGGCTTGGCACACCAGCATGGAATGTAAGGCTGTTTAGAACTGCGTACCTTGAGGCCGTGTGAAGGCCGCACGAACGAGAGCTTTCGAGCGAACAGGGCAGCGCTTCGCCATCACCGTTGCACGTTCACGGAGCTTAGTCAAACGAACGCATTTCCTTCCTGGGGCTCCAACACGGCCGAGGAGTTGCAAGGCATACAGTGAATGCCCTTTGACAGTTGTTACAACGAACGTGAGTGCACAGTGTCTCGTGAAATACCTTCCACGGTTGAAGCATTCCGTTAACGCATGCCCATCCGCTCCCTCTGGCACTCCGAGGTGTTACTAACGGGGGAAATCTGGACTCTTGCTTGAGGCCGGGGTGGGGCGGCGGGACTCACAATTCTCCTGCCGGCGAGCTCCAGAGCGCTCCGGCTGAAGCTCCCAGCAAGGAACGGAGAGCAGCAGGCCTCGCACGAGTCAACCCAGACTTCTTCTGTCACGAGTCAACTCAGACTTCTTATGTGAGGCCTTCCGGCAGCAAAGAGAAGGTGCGCGCGAGGAGTGTGCTTCAGGCAGCTTAGGACCCGCCACTGTCTCGTCTACCACGGAGGGGAATCAGGTTTGGCCAGGGTCACCCAGCTTCATACCTGAGCTCCTACAGGTATCCTCAGTGGTTTCTGATTACCTCAAGGAAACACAACGGGAGGAACAGGGCCCTTCCGTGGAGGCCCTTTGGGGCACAGGGACCTCTGCGTGGGATCTACTGGGTAAGTATGGCAGTACCTTAGGTAGGCCTCAGTGACCAAGGCTCTCTGGCTCACGCCTAGCTGTGTAAAGAAGTGTGGCAAACGTACGTACTGCTCCTCAGGCTGGGCCCACGGCCTAGCTTTCGCTTCTGTGAGAGTGCTGTCCCGAGTCTCTTCCCGGAGCCAGTCGTCAGCGCGGTGTCTTTTGGCACTGCAGTTCTCTTTCAGTCAAGGAGGCCGTGCGACTGGCAGAGGGAGTCTGCGCAGCACTGCCTTCGCGAGGCTCTTTGACGACTGGGGCATTCAACCCAGGCAAGCCAGAGAGCAGTACGTTGCCCTTGCTATGAATGTGAAGAGCTTTCTCCAGGGGCCTGTTTAGGCTAAGGTTCCTCAGAAGCCAGGAGCCGCCGTTCCGGCACGGAGAGAAGTCATCCTGCGAAACTGGCGAACGATCTCCTATCCTGTGTGCCCCCAGGAGCTTCGCAGAGTTAAGGCACTCCGTGGTGGAGTATGGCTTCATGGAAACCACTGCACACCCAACTCCCCCGACGTGAAACACTGGAACTTACCTTGAGGCCTGAGGTCACCTTTCGTTCGGCCGGAGCTGAACATGTGGTGCCGTGGGAGGAGTTCCTAGAAAGGGATTGCCAGCACGGTTTTCGCTTTGGGAGAACACGCAGCCTCGGCCCACAACGACAATCCTGCCGTGCAGAGACGTCGGGCCGCTAGTGCTGTTCAGGCAGCTTTGAAGCCAAGCGCAAGGCGCCTCCAAACGGGGAGAAAGCGTACTCTCCCCTCCGCGTCCCACGTTCAAGCTGAATGACGCAGCATCTTTCTCGGAAGGCTCTGCCGAGCTATCTAGTACAAGGGAGAGAGTGCCTGCCTCTGCTGAGAAAGGTTTTGACGTGGGGATTGCTGGACAGGCGGAAGAGCGTTCCCCAGGCCGTGCAAAGTTGAGGCCTTGGTGATTCTGGATGGTCCCAAGGGTCCAGAATTGTCCCTGGGAAAGCTGTCCTTTTCCCTCTTTTTCCGGCTGGAAGTACACCTCTGGCATCCGGCTGCCGGTCGGCGACGTCCTGGGGGAGACGCCCTGGTTTCACTTGTGGCGCACACTGGTGTTTCTCAGAAGAGCCCAAATTCCTCCCTGCGGCTGGGTGGGGGGCTTGGCACACCAGCATGGAATGTAAGGCTGTTTAGAACTGCGTACCTTGAGGCCGTGTGAAGGCTGCTTTCGAGAGCTTTCGAGCGAACAGGGCAGCGCTTCGCCATCACCGTTGCACGTTCACGGAGCTTAGTCAAACGAACGCATTTCCTTCCTGGGGCTCCAACACGGCCGAGGAGTTGGAAGGCATACAGTGAGTGCCCTTTGACAGTTGTTACAACGAACGTGAGTGCACAGTGTCTCGTGAAATACCTTCCACGGTTGAAGCATTCCGTTAACGCATGCCCCTCCGCTCCCTCTGGCACTCCGAGGTGTTACTAACGGGGGAAATCTGGACTCTTGCTTGAGGCCGGGGTGGGGCGGCGGGACTCACAATTCTCCTGCCGGCGAGCTCCAGAGCGCTCCTGCTGAAGCTCCCAGCAAGGAACGGAGAGCAGCAGGCCTCGCACGAGTCAACCCAGACTTCTTCTGTCACGAGTCAACTCAGACTTCTTATGTGAGGCCTTCCGGCAGCAAAGAGAAGGTGCGCGCGAGGAGTGTGCTTCAGGCAGCTTAGGACCCGCCACTGTCTCGTCTACCACGGAGGGGAATCAGGTTTGGCCAGGGTCGCCCAGCTTCATACCTGAGCTCCTACAGGTATCCTCAGTGGTTTCTGATTACCTCAAGGAAACACAACGGGAGGAACAGGGCCCTTCCGTGGAGGCCCTTTGGGGCACAGGGACCTCTGCGTGGGATCTACTGGGTAAGTATGGCAGTACCTTAGGTAGGCCTCAGTGACCAAGGCTCTCTGGCTCACGCCTAGCTGTGTAAAGAAGTGTGGCAAACGTACGTACTGCTCCTCAGGCTGGGCCCACGGCCTAGCTTTCGCTTCTGTGAGAGTGCTGTCCCGAGTCTCTTCCCGGAGCCAGTCGTCAGCGCGGTGTCTTTTGGCACTGCAGTTCTCTTTCAGTCAAGGAGGCCGTGCGACTGGCAGAGGGAGTCTGCGCAGCACTGCCTTCGCGAGGCTCTTTGACGACTGGGGCATTCAACCCAGGCAAGCCAGAGAGCAGTACGTTGCCCTTGCTATGAATGTGAAGAGCTTTCTCCAGGGGCCTGTTTAGGCTAAGGTTCCTCAGAAGCCAGGAGCCGCCGTTCCGGCACGGAGAGAAGTTATCCTGCGAAACTGGCGAACGATCTCCTATCCTGTGTGCCCCCAGGAGCTTCGCAGAGTTAAGGCACTCCGTGGTGGAGTATGGCCTCATGGAAACCACTGCACACCCAACTCCCCCGACGTGAAACACTGGAACTTACCTTGAGGCCTGAGGTCACCTTTCGTTCGGCCGGAGCTGAACATGTGGTGCCGTGGGAGGAGTTCCTAGAAAGGGATTGCCAGCACGGTTTTCGCTTTGGGAGAACACGCAGCCTCGGCCCACAACGACAATCCTGCCGTGCAGAGACGTCGGGCCGCTCGTGCTGTTCAGGCAGCTTTGAAGCCAAGCGCAAGGCGCCTCCAAACGGGGAGAAAGCGTACTCTCCCCTCCGCGTCCCACGTTCAAGCTGAATGACGCAGCAGATTTCTCGGAAGGCTCTGCCGAGCTATCTAGTACAAGGGAGAGAGTGCCTGCCTCTGCTGAGAAAGGTTTTGACGTGGGGATTGCTGGACAGGCGGAAGAGCGTTCCCCAGGCCGTGCAAAGTTGAGGCCTTGGTGATTCTGGATGGTCCCAAGGGTCCAGAATTGTCCCTGGGAAAGCTGTCCTTTTCCCTCTTTTTCCGGCTGGAAGTACACCTCTGGCATCCGGCTGCCGGTCGGCGACGTCCTGGGGGAGACGCCCTGGTTTCACTTGTGGCGCACACTGGTGTTTCTCAGAAGAGCCCAAATTCCTCCCTGCGGCTGGGTGGGGGGCTTGGCACACCAGCATGGAATGTAAGGCTGTTTAGAACTGCGTACCTTGAGGCCGTGTGAAGGCTGCTTTCGAGAGCTTTCGAGCGAACAGGGCAGCGCTTCGCCATCACCGTTGCACGTTCACGGAGCTTAGTCAAACGAACGCATTTCCTTCCTGGGGCTCCAACACGGCCGAGGAGTTGCAAGGCATACAGTGAGTGCCCTTTGACAGTTGTTACAACGAACGTGAGTGCACAGTGTCTCGTGAAATACCTTCCACGGTTGAAGCATTCCGTTAACGCATGCCCCTCCGCTCCCTCTGGCACTCCGAGGTGTTACTAACGGGGGAAATCTGGACTCTTGCTTGAGGCCGGGGTGGGGCGGCGGGACTCACAATTCTCCTGCCGGCGAGCTCCAGAGCGCTCCTGCTGAAGCTCCCAGCAAGGAACGGAGAGCAGCAGGCCTCGCACGAGTCAACCCAGACTTCTTCTGTCACGAGTCAACTCAGACTTCTTATGTGAGGCCTTCCGGCAGCAAAGAGAAGGTGCGCGCGAGGAGTGTGCTTCAGGCAGCTTAGGACCCGCCACTGTCTCGTCTACCACGGAGGGGAATCAGGTTTGGCCAGGGTCGCCCAGCTTCATACCTGAGCTCCTACAGGTATCCTCAGTGGTTTCTGATTACCTCAAGGAAACACAACGGGAGGAACAGGGCCCTTCCGTGGAGGCCCTTTGGGGCACAGGGACCTCTGCGTGGGATCTACTGGGTAAGTATGGCAGTACCTTAGGTAGGCCTCAGTGACCAAGGCTCTCTGGCTCACGCCTAGCTGTGTAAAGAAGTGTGGCAAACGTACGTACTGCTCCTCAGGCTGGGCCCACGGCCTAGCTTTCGCTTCTGTGAGAGTGCTGTCCCGAGTCTCTTCCCGGAGCCAGTCGTCAGCGCGGTGTCTTTTGGCACTGCAGTTCTCTTTCAGTCAAGGAGGCCGTGCGACTGGCAGAGGGAGTCTGCGCAGCAGTGCCTTCGCGAGGCTCTTTGACGACTGGGGCATTCAACCCAGGCAAGCCAGAGAGCAGTACGTTGCCCTTGCTATGAATGTGAAGAGCTTTCTCCAGGGGCCTGTTTAGGCTAAGGTTCCTCAGAAGCCAGGAGCCGCCGTTCCGGCACGGAGAGAAGTTATCCTGCGAAACTGGCGAACGATCTCCTATCCTGTGTGCCCCCAGGAGCTTCGCAGAGTTAAGGCACTCCGTGGTGGAGTATGGCCTCATGGAAACCACTGCACACCCAACTCCCCCGACGTGAAACACTGGAACTTACCTTGAGGCCTGAGGTCACCTTTCGTTCGGCCGGAGCTGAACATGTGGTGCCGTGGGAGGAGTTCCTAGAAAGGGATTGCCAGCACGGTTTTCGCTTTGGGAGAACACGCAGCCTCGGCCCACAACGACAATCCTGCCGTGCAGAGACGTCGGGCCGCTAGTGCTGTTCAGGCAGCTTTGAAGCCAAGCGCAAGGCGCCTCCAAACGGGGAGAAAGCGTACTCTCCCCTCCGCGTCCCACGTTCAAGCTGAATGACGCAGCAGGTTTCTCGGAAGGCTCTGCCGAGCTATCTAGTACAAGGGAGAGAGTGCCTGCCTCTGCTGAGAAAGGTTTTGACGTGGGGATTGCTGGACAGGCGGAAGAGCGTTCCCCAGGCCGTGCAAAGTTGAGGCCTTGGTGATTCTGGATGGTCCCAAGGGTCCAGAATTGTCCCTGGGAAAGCTGTCCTTTTCCCTCTTTTTCCGGCTGGAAGTACACCTCTGGCATCCGGCTGCCGGTCGGCGACGTCCTGGGGGAGACGCCCTGGTTTCACTTGTGGCGCACACTGGTGTTTCTCAGAAGAGCCCAAATTCCTCCCTGCGGGTGGGTGGGGGGCTTGGCACACCAGCATGGAATGTAAGGCTGTTTAGAACTGCGTACCTTGAGGCCGTGTGAAGGCCGCACGAACGAGAGCTTTCGAGCGAACAGGGCAGCGCTTCGCCATCACCGTCGCACGTTCACGGAGCTTAGTCAAACGAACGCATTTCCTTCCTGGGGCTCCAACACGGCCGAGGAGTTGCAAGGCATACAGTGAGTGCCCTTTGACAGTTGTTACAACGAACGTGAGTGCACAGTGTCTCGTGAAATACCTTCCACGGTTGAAGCATTCCGTTAACGCATGCCCCTCCGCTCCCTCTGGCACTCCGAGGTGTTACTAACGGGGGAAATCTGGACTCTTGCTTGAGGCCGGGGTGGGGCGGCGGGACTCACAATTCTCCTGCCGGCGAGCTCCAGAGCGCTCCTGCTGAAGCTCCCAGCAAGGAACGGAGAGCAGCAGGCCTCGCACGAGTCAACCCAGACTTCTTCTGTCACGAGTCAACTCAGACTTCTTATGTGAGGCCTTCCGGCAGCAAAGAGAAGGTGCGCGCGAGGAGTGTGCTTCAGGCAGCTTAGGACCCGCCACTGTCTCGTCTACCACGGAGGGGAATCAGGTTTGGCCAGGGTCGCCCAGCTTCATACCTGAGCTCCTACAGGTATCCTCAGTGGTTTCTGATTACCTCAAGGAAACACAACGGGAGGAACAGGGCCCTTCCGTGGAGGCCCTTTGGGGCACAGGGACCTCTGCGTGGGATCTCCTGGGTAAGTATGGCAGTACCTTAGGTAGGCCTCAGTGACCGAGGCTCTCTGGCTCACGCCTAGCTGTGTAAAGAAGTGTGGCAAACGTACGTACTGCTCCTCAGGCTGGGCCCACGGCCTAGCTTTCGCTTCTGTGAGAGTGCTGTCCCGAGTCTCTTCCCGGAGCCAGTCGTCAGCGCGGTGTCTTTTGGCACTGCAGTTCTCTTTCAGTCAAGGAGGCCGTGCGACTGGCAGAGGGAGTCTGCGCAGCAGTGCCTTCGCGAGGCTCTTTGACGACTGGGGCATTCAACCCAGGCAAGCCAGAGAGCAGTACGTTGCCCTTGCTATGAATGTGAAGAGCTTTCTCCAGGGGCCTGTTTAGGCTAAGGTTCCTCAGAAGCCAGGAGCCGCCGTTCCGGCACGGAGAGAAGTCATCCTGAGAAATTGGCGAACGATCTCCTATCCTGTGTGCCCCCAGGAGCTTCGCAGAGTTAAGGCACTCCGTGGTGGAGTATGGCCTCATGGAAACCACTGCACACCCAACTCCCCCGACGTGAAACACTGGAACTTACCTTGAGGCCTGAGGTCACCTTTCGTTCGGCCGGAGCTGAACATGTGGTGCCGTGAGAGGAGTTTCTAGAAAGGGATTGCCAGCACGGTTTTCGCTTTGGGAGAACACGCAGCCTCGGCCCACAACGACAATCCTGCCGTGCAGAGACGTCGGGCCGCTAGTGCTGTTCAGGCAGCTTTGAAGCCAAGCGCAAGGCGCCTCCAAACGGGGAGAAAGCGTACTCTCCCCTCCGCGTCCCCCGTTCAAGCTGAATGAGGCAGCAGGTTTCTCGGAAGGCTCTGCCGAGCTATCTAGTACAAGGGAGAGAGTGCCTGCCTCTGCTGAGAAAGGTTTTGACGTGGGGATTGCTGGACAGGCGGAAGAGCGTTCCCCAGGCCGTGCAAAGTTGAGGCCTTGGTGATTCTGGATGGTCCCAAGGGTCCAGAATTGTCCCTGGGAAAGCTGTCCTTTTCCCTCTTTTTCCGGCTGGAAGTACACCTCTGGCATCCGGCTGCCGGTCGGCGACGTCCTGGGGGAGACGCCCTGGTTTCACTTGTGGCGCACACTGGTGTTTCTCAGAAGAGCCCAAATTCCTCCCTGCGGCTGGGTGGGGGGCTTGGCACACCAGCATGGAATGTAAGGCTGTTTAGAACTGCGTACCTTGAGGCCGTGTGAAGGCCGCACGAACGAGAGCTTTCGAGCGAACAGGGCAGCGCTTCGCCATCACCGTTGCACGTTCACGGAGCTTAGTCAAACGAACGCATTTCCTTCCTGGGGCTCCAACACGGCCGAGGAGTTGCAAGGCATACAGTGAATGCCCTTTGACAGTTGTTACAACGAACGTGAGTGCACAGTGTCTCGTGAAATACCTTCCACGGTTGAAGCATTCCGTTAACGCATGCCCATCCGCTCCCTCTGGCACTCCGAGGTGTTACTAACGGGGGAAATCTGGACTCTTGCTTGAGGCCGGGGTGGGGCGGCGGGACTCACAATTCTCCTGCCGGCGAGCTCCAGAGCGCTCCGGCTGAAGCTCCCAGCAAGGAACGGAGAGCAGCAGGCCTCGCACGAGTCAACCCAGACTTCTTCTGTCACGAGTCAACTCAGACTTCTTATGTGAGGCCTTCCGGCAGCAAAGAGAAGGTGCGCGCGAGGAGTGTGCTTCAGGCAGCTTAGGACCCGCCACTGTCTCGTCTACCACGGAGGGGAATCAGGTTTGGCCAGGGTCACCCAGCTTCATACCTGAGCTCCTACAGGTATCCTCAGTGGTTTCTGATTACCTCAAGGAAACACAACGGGAGGAACAGGGCCCTTCCGTGGAGGCCCTTTGGGGCACAGGGACCTCTGCGTGGGATCTACTGGGTAAGTATGGCAGTACCTTAGGTAGGCCTCAGTGACCAAGGCTCTCTGGCTCACGCCTAGCTGTGTAAAGAAGTGTGGCAAACGTACGTACTGCTCCTCAGGCTGGGCCCACGGCCTAGCTTTCGCTTCTGTGAGAGTGCTGTCCCGAGTCTCTTCCCGGAGCCAGTCGTCAGCGCGGTGTCTTTTGGCACTGCAGTTCTCTTTCAGTCAAGGAGGCCGTGCGACTGGCAGAGGGAGTCTGCGCAGCACTGCCTTCGCGAGGCTCTTTGACGACTGGGGCATTCAACCCAGGCAAGCCAGAGAGCAGTACGTTGCCCTTGCTATGAATGTGAAGAGCTTTCTCCAGGGGCCTGTTTAGGCTAAGGTTCCTCAGAAGCCAGGAGCCGCCGTTCCGGCACGGAGAGAAGTCATCCTGCGAAACTGGCGAACGATCTCCTATCCTGTGTGCCCCCAGGAGCTTCGCAGAGTTAAGGCACTCCGTGGTGGAGTATGGCTTCATGGAAACCACTGCACACCCAACTCCCCCGACGTGAAACACTGGAACTTACCTTGAGGCCTGAGGTCACCTTTCGTTCGGCCGGAGCTGAACATGTGGTGCCGTGGGAGGAGTTCCTAGAAAGGGATTGCCAGCACGGTTTTCGCTTTGGGAGAACACGCAGCCTCGGCCCACAACGACAATCCTGCCGTGCAGAGACGTCGGGCCGCTAGTGCTGTTCAGGCAGCTTTGAAGCCAAGCGCAAGGCGCCTCCAAACGGGGAGAAAGCGTACTCTCCCCTCCGCGTCCCACGTTCAAGCTGAATGACGCAGCATCTTTCTCGGAAGGCTCTGCCGAGCTATCTAGTACAAGGGAGAGAGTGCCTGCCTCTGCTGAGAAAGGTTTTGACGTGGGGATTGCTGGACAGGCGGAAGAGCGTTCCCCAGGCCGTGCAAAGTTGAGGCCTTGGTGATTCTGGATGGTCCCAAGGGTCCAGAATTGTCCCTGGGAAAGCTGTCCTTTTCCCTCTTTTTCCGGCTGGAAGTACACCTCTGGCATCCGGCTGCCGGTCGGCGACGTCCTGGGGGAGACGCCCTGGTTTCACTTGTGGCGCACACTGGTGTTTCTCAGAAGAGCCCAAATTCCTCCCTGCGGCTGGGTGGGGGGCTTGGCACACCAGCATGGAATGTAAGGCTGTTTAGAACTGCGTACCTTGAGGCCGTGTGAAGGCTGCTTTCGAGAGCTTTCGAGCGAACAGGGCAGCGCTTCGCCATCACCGTTGCACGTTCACGGAGCTTAGTCAAACGAACGCATTTCCTTCCTGGGGCTCCAACACGGCCGAGGAGTTGGAAGGCATACAGTGAGTGCCCTTTGACAGTTGTTACAACGAACGTGAGTGCACAGTGTCTCGTGAAATACCTTCCACGGTTGAAGCATTCCGTTAACGCATGCCCCTCCGCTCCCTCTGGCACTCCGAGGTGTTACTAACGGGGGAAATCTGGACTCTTGCTTGAGGCCGGGGTGGGGCGGCGGGACTCACAATTCTCCTGCCGGCGAGCTCCAGAGCGCTCCTGCTGAAGCTCCCAGCAAGGAACGGAGAGCAGCAGGCCTCGCACGAGTCAACCCAGACTTCTTCTGTCACGAGTCAACTCAGACTTCTTATGTGAGGCCTTCCGGCAGCAAAGAGAAGGTGCGCGCGAGGAGTGTGCTTCAGGCAGCTTAGGACCCGCCACTGTCTCGTCTACCACGGAGGGGAATCAGGTTTGGCCAGGGTCGCCCAGCTTCATACCTGAGCTCCTACAGGTATCCTCAGTGGTTTCTGATTACCTCAAGGAAACACAACGGGAGGAACAGGGCCCTTCCGTGGAGGCCCTTTGGGGCACAGGGACCTCTGCGTGGGATCTACTGGGTAAGTATGGCAGTACCTTAGGTAGGCCTCAGTGACCAAGGCTCTCTGGCTCACGCCTAGCTGTGTAAAGAAGTGTGGCAAACGTACGTACTGCTCCTCAGGCTGGGCCCACGGCCTAGCTTTCGCTTCTGTGAGAGTGCTGTCCCGAGTCTCTTCCCGGAGCCAGTCGTCAGCGCGGTGTCTTTTGGCACTGCAGTTCTCTTTCAGTCAAGGAGGCCGTGCGACTGGCAGAGGGAGTCTGCGCAGCACTGCCTTCGCGAGGCTCTTTGACGACTGGGGCATTCAACCCAGGCAAGCCAGAGAGCAGTACGTTGCCCTTGCTATGAATGTGAAGAGCTTTCTCCAGGGGCCTGTTTAGGCTAAGGTTCCTCAGAAGCCAGGAGCCGCCGTTCCGGCACGGAGAGAAGTTATCCTGCGAAACTGGCGAACGATCTCCTATCCTGTGTGCCCCCAGGAGCTTCGCAGAGTTAAGGCACTCCGTGGTGGAGTATGGCCTCATGGAAACCACTGCACACCCAACTCCCCCGACGTGAAACACTGGAACTTACCTTGAGGCCTGAGGTCACCTTTCGTTCGGCCGGAGCTGAACATGTGGTGCCGTGGGAGGAGTTCCTAGAAAGGGATTGCCAGCACGGTTTTCGCTTTGGGAGAACACGCAGCCTCGGCCCACAACGACAATCCTGCCGTGCAGAGACGTCGGGCCGCTAGTGCTGTTCAGGCAGCTTTGAAGCCAAGCGCAAGGCGCCTCCAAACGGGGAGAAAGCGTACTCTCCCCTCCGCGTCCCACGTTCAAGCTGAATGACGCAGCAGATTTCTCGGAAGGCTCTGCCGAGCTATCTAGTACAAGGGAGAGAGTGCCTGCCTCTGCTGAGAAAGGTTTTGACGTGGGGATTGCTGGACAGGCGGAAGAGCGTTCCCCAGGCCGTGCAAAGTTGAGGCCTTGGTGATTCTGGATGGTCCCAAGGGTCCAGAATTGTCCCTGGGAAAGCTGTCCTTTTCCCTCTTTTTCCGGCTGGAAGTACACCTCTGGCATCCGGCTGCCGGTCGGCGACGTCCTGGGGGAGACGCCCTGGTTTCACTTGTGGCGCACACTGGTGTTTCTCAGAAGAGCCCAAATTCCTCCCTGCGGCTGGGTGGGGGGCTTGGCACACCAGCATGGAATGTAAGGCTGTTTAGAACTGCGTACCTTGAGGCCGTGTGAAGGCCGCACGAACGAGAGCTTTCGAGCGAACAGGGCAGCGCTTCGCCATCACCGTTGCACGTTCACGGAGCTTAGTCAAACGAACGCATTTCCTTCCTGGGGCTCCAACACGGCCGAGGAGTTGCAAGGCATACAGTGAGTGCCCTTTGACAGTTGTTACAACGAACGTGAGTGCACAGTGTCTCGTGAAATACCTTCCACGGTTGAAGCATTCCGTTAACGCATGCCCCTCTGCTCCCTCTGGCAACCCGAGGTGTTAGTAACGGGGGAAATCTGGACTCTTGCTTGAGGCCGGGGTGGGGCGGCGGGACTCACAATTCTCCTGCCGGCGAGCTCCAGAGCGCTCCTGCTGAAGCTCCCAGCAAGGAACGGAGAGCAGCAGGCCTCACACGAGTCAACCCAGACTTCTTCTGTCACGAGTCAACTCAGACTTCTTATGTGAGGCCTTCCGGCAGCAAAGAGAAGGTGCGCGCGAGGAGTGTGCTTCAGGCAGCTTAGGACCCGCCACTGTCTCGTCTACCACGGAGGGGAATCAGGTTTGGCCAGGGTCGCCCAGCTTCATACCTGAGCTCCTACAGGTATCCTCAGTGGTTTCTGATTACCTCAAGGAAACACAACGGGAGGAACAGGGCCCTTCCGTGGAGGCCCTTTGGGGCACAGGGACCTCTGCGTGGGATCTCCTGGGTAAGTATGGCAGTACCTTAGGTAGGCCTCAGTGACCGAGGCTCTCTGGCTCACGCCTAGCTGTGTAAAGAAGTGTGGCAAACGTACGTACTGCTCCTCAGGCTGGGCCCACGGCCTAGCTTTCGCTTCTGTGAGAGTGCTGTCCCGAGTCTCTTCCCGGAGCCAGTCGTCAGCGCGGTGTCTTTTGGCACTGCAGTTCTCTTTCAGTCAAGGAGGCCGTGCGACTGGCAGAGGGAGTCTGCGCAGCACTGCCTTCGCGAGGCTCTTTGACGACTGGGGCATTCAACCCAGGCAAGCCAGAGAGCAGTACGTTGCCCTTGCTATGAATGTGAAGAGCTTTCTCCAGGGGCCTGTTTAGGCTAAGGTTCCTCAGAAGCCAGGAGCCGCCGTTCCGGCACGGAGAGAAGTTATCCTGCGAAACTGGCGAACGATCTCCTATCCTGTGTGCCCCCAGGAGCTTCGCAGAGTTAAGGCACTCCGTGGTGGAGTATGGCCTCATGGAAACCACTGCACACCCAACTCCCCCGACGTGAAACACTGGAACTTACCTTGAGGCCTGAGGTCACCTTTCGTTCGGCCGGAGCTGAACCTGGGGTGCCGTGGGAGGAGTTCCTAGAAAGGGATTGCCAGCACGGTTTTTGCTTTGGGAGAACACGCAGCCTCGGCCCACAACGACAATCCTGCCGTGCAGAGACGTCGGGCCGCTAGTGCTGTTCAGGCAGCTTTGAAGCCAAGCACAAGGCGCCTCCAAACGGGGAGAAAGCGTACTCTCCCCTCCGCGTCCCACGTTCAAGCTGAATGAGGCAGCATGTTTCTCGGAAGGCTCTGCCGAGCTATCTAGTACAAGGGAGAGAGTGCCTGCCTCTGCTGAGAAAGGTTTTGACGTGGGGATTGCTGGACAGGCGGAAGAGCGTTCCCCAGGCCGTGCAAAGTTGAGGCCTTGGTGATTCTGGATGGTCCCAAGGGTCCAGAATTGTCCCTGGGAAAGCTGTCCTTTTCCCTCTTTTTCCGGCTGGAAGTACACCTCTGGCATCCGGCTGCCGGTCGGCGACGTCCTGGGGGAGACGCCCTGGTTTCACTTGTGGCGCACACTGGTGTTTCTCAGAAGAGCCCAAATTCCTCCCTGCGGCTGGGTGGGGGGCTTGGCACACCAGCATGGAATGTAAGGCTGTTTAGAACTGCGTACCTTGAGGCCGTGTGAAGGCCGCACGAACGAGAGCTTTCGAGCGAACAGGGCAGCGCTTCGCCATCACCGTTGCACGTTCACGGAGCTTAGTCAAACGAACGCATTTCCTTCCTGGGGCTCCAACACGGCCGAGGAGTTGCAAGGCATACAGTGAGTGCCCTTTGACAGTTGTTACAACGAACGTGAGTGCACAGTGTCTCGTGAAATACCTTCCACGGTTGAAGCATTCCGTTAACACATGCCCCTCCGCTCCCTCTGGCACTCCGAGGTGTTACTAACGGGGGAAATCTGGACTCTTGCTTGAGGCCGGGGTGGGGCGGCGGGACTCACAATTCTCCTGCCGGCGAGCTCCAGAGCGCTCCTGCTGAAGCTCCCAGCAAGGAACGGAGAGCAGCAGGCCTCGCACGAGTCAACCCAGACTTCTTCTGTCACGAGTCAACTCAGACTTCTTATGTGAGGCCTTCCGGCAGCAAAGAGAAGGTGCGCGCGAGGAGTGTGCTTCAGGCAGCTTAGGACCCGCCACTGTCTCGTCTACCACGGAGGGGAATCAGGTTTGGCCAGGGTCGCCCAGCTTCATACCTGAGCTCCTACAGGTATCCTCAGTGGTTTCTGATTACCTCAAGGAAACACAACGGGAGGAACAGGGCCCTTCCGTGGAGGCCCTTTGGGGCACAGGGACCTCTGCGTGGGATCTACTGGGTAAGTATGGCAGTACCTTAGGTAGGCCTCAGTGACCAAGGCTCTCTGGCTCACGCCTAGCTGTGTAAAGAAGTGTGGCAAACGTACGTACTGCTCCTCAGGCTGGGCCCACGGCCTAGCTTTCGCTTCTGTGAGAGTGCTGTCCCGAGTCTCTTCCCGGAGCCAGTCGTCAGCGCGGTGTCTTTTGGCACTGCAGTTCTCTTTCAGTCAAGGAGGCCGTGCGACTGGCAGAGGGAGTCTGCGCAGCACTGCCTTCGCGAGGCTCTTTGACGACTGGGGCATTCAACCCAGGCAAGCCAGAGAGCAGTACGTTGCCCTTGCTATGAATGTGAAGAGCTTTCTCCAGGGGCCTGTTTAGGCTAAGGTTCCTCAGAAGCCAGGAGCCGCCGTTCCGGCACGGAGAGAAGTTATCCTGCGAAACTGGCGAACGATCTCCTATCCTGTGTGCCCCCAGGAGCTTCGCAGAGTTAAGGCACTCCGTGGTGGAGTATGGCCTCATGGAAACCACTGCACACCCAACTCCCCCGACGTGAAACACTGGAACTTACCTTGAGGCCTGAGGTCACCTTTCGTTCGGCCGGAGCTGAACCTGTGGTGCCGTGGGAGGAATTCCTAGAAAGGGATTGCCAGCACGGTTTTCGCTTTGAGAGAACACGCAGCCTCGGCCCACAACGACAATCCTGCCGTGCAGAGACGTCGGGCCGCTAGTGCTGTTCAGGCAGCTTTGAAGCCAAGCGCAAGGCGCCTCCAAACGGGGAGAAAGCGTACTCTCCCCTCCGCGTCCCACGTTCAAGCTGAATGAGGCAGCAGGTTTCTCGGAAGGCTCTGCCGAGCTATCTAGTACAAGGGAGAGAGTGCCTGCCTCTGCTGAGAAAGGTTTTGACGTGGGGATTGCTGGACGTGAGGAAGAGCGTTCCCCAGGCCGTGCAAAGTTGAGGCCTTGGTGATTCTGGATGGTCCCAAGGGTCCAGAATTGTCCCTGGGAAAGCTGTCCTTTTCCCTCTTTTTCCGGCTGGAAGTACACCTCTGGCATCCGGCTGCCGGTCGGCGACGTCCTGGGGGAGACGCCCTGGTTTCACTTGTGGCGCACACTGGTGTTTCTCAGAAGAGCCCAAATTCCTCCCTGCGGGTGGGTGGGGGGCTTGGCACACCAGCATGGAATGTAAGGCTGTTTAGAACTGCGTACCTTGAGGCCGTGTGAAGGCCGCACGAACGAGAGCTTTCGAGCGAACAGGGCAGCGCTTCGCCATCACCGTTGCACGTTCACGGAGCTTAGTCAAACGAACGCATTTCCTTCCTGGGGCTCCAACACGGCCGAGGAGTTGCAAGGCATACAGTGAGTGCCCTTTGACAGTTGTTACAACGAACGTGAGTGCACAGTGTCTCGTGAAATACCTTCCACGGTTGAAGCATTCCGTTAACGCATGCCCCTCCGCTCCCTCTGGCACTCCGAGGTGTTACTAACGGGGGAAACCTGGACTTTTGCTTGAGGCCGGGGTGGGGCGGCGGGACTCACAATTCTCCTGCCGGCGAGCTCCAGAGCGCTCCTGCTGAAGCTCCCAGCAAGGAACGGAGAGCAGCAGGCCTCGCACGAGTCAACCCAGACTTCTTCTGTCACGAGTCAACTCAGACTTCTTATGTGAGGCCTTCCGGCAGCAAAGAGAAGGTGCGCGCGAGGAGTGTGCTTCAGGCAGCTTAAGACCCGCCACTGTCTCGTCTACCACGGAGGGGAATCAGGTTTGGCCAGGGTCGCCCAGCTTCATACCTGAGCTCCTACAGGTATCCTCAGTGGTTTCTGATTACCTCAAGGAAACACAACGGGAGGAACAGGGCCCTTCCGTGGAGGCCCTTTGGGGCACAGGGACCTCTGCGTGGGATCTACTGGGTAAGTATGGCAGTACCTTAGGTAGGCCTCAGTGACCGAGGCTCTCTGGCTCACGCCTAGCTGTGTAAAGAAGTGTGGCAAACGTACGTACTGCTCCTCAGGCTGGGCCCACGGCCTAGCTTTCGCTTCTGTGAGAGTGCTGTCCCGAGTCTCTTCCCGGAACCAGTCGTCAGCGCGGTGTCTTTTGGCACTGCAGTTCTCTTTCAGTCAAGGAGGCCGTGCGACTGGCAGAGGGAGTCTGCGCAGCACTGCCTTCGCGAGGCTCTTTGACGACTGGGGCATTCAACCCAGGCAAGCCAGAGAGCAGTACGTTGCCCTTGCTATGAATGTGAAGAGCTTTCTCCAGGGGCCTGTTTAGGCTAAGGTTCCTCAGAAGCCAGGAGCCGCCGTTCCGGCACGGAGAGAAGTTATCCTGCGAAACTGGCGAACGATCTCCTATCCTGTGTGCCCCCAGGAGCTTCGCAGAGTTAAGGCACTCCGTGGTGGAGTATGGCCTCATGGAAACCACTGCACACCCAACTCCCCCGACGTGAAACACTGGAACTTACCTTGAGGCCTGAGGTCACCTTTCGTTCGGCCGGAGCTGAACCTGTGGTGCCGTGGGAGGAATTCCTAGAAAGGGATTGCCAGCACGGTTTTCGCTTTGAGAGAACACGCAGCCTCGGCCCACAACGACAATCCTGCCGTGCAGAGACGTCGGGCCGCTAGTGCTGTTCAGGCAGCTTTGAAGCCAAGCGCAAGGCGCCTCCAAACGGGGAGAAAGCGTACTCTCCCCTCCGCGTCCCACGTTCAAGCTGAATGAGGCAGCAGGTTTCTCGGAAGGCTCTGCCGAGCTATCTAGTACAAGGGAGAGAGTGCCTGCCTCTGCTGAGAAAGGTTTTGACGTGGGGATTGCTGGACGTGAGGAAGAGCGTTCCCCAGGCCGTGCAAAGTTGAGGCCTTGGTGATTCTGGATGGTCCCAAGGGTCCAGAATTGTCCCTGGGAAAGCTGTCCTTTTCCCTCTTTTTCCGGCTGGAAGTACACCTCTGGCATCCGGCTGCCGGTCGGCGACGTCCTGGGGGAGACGCCCTGGTTTCACTTGTGGCGCACACTGGTGTTTCTCAGAAGAGCCCAAATTCCTCCCTGCGGGTGGGTGGGGGGCTTGGCACACCAGCATGGAATGTAAGGCTGTTTAGAACTGCGTACCTTGAGGCCGTGTGAAGGCCGCACGAACGAGAGCTTTCGAGCGAACAGGGCAGCGCTTCGCCATCACCGTTGCACGTTCACGGAGCTTAGTCAAACGAACGCATTTCCTTCCTGGGGCTCCAACACGGCCGAGGAGTTGCAAGGCATACAGTGAGTGCCCTTTGACAGTTGTTACAACGAACGTGAGTGCACAGTGTCTCGTGAAATACCTTCCACGGTTGAAGCATTCCGTTAACGCATGCCCCTCCGCTCCCTCTGGCACTCCGAGGTGTTACTAACGGGGGAAACCTGGACTTTTGCTTGAGGCCGGGGTGGGGCGGCGGGACTCACAATTCTCCTGCCGGCGAGCTCCAGAGCGCTCCTGCTGAAGCTCCCAGCAAGGAACGGAGAGCAGCAGGCCTCGCACGAGTCAACCCAGACTTCTTCTGTCACGAGTCAACTCAGACTTCTTATGTGAGGCCTTCCGGCAGCAAAGAGAAGGTGCGCGCGAGGAGTGTGCTTCAGGCAGCTTAGGACCCGCCACTGTCTCGTCTACCACGGAGGGGAATCAGGTTTGGCCAGGGTCGCCCAGCTTCATACCTGAGCTCCTACAGGTATCCTCAGTGGTTTCTGATTACCTCAAGGAAACACAACGGGAGGAACAGGGCCCTTCCGTGGAGGCCCTTTGGGGCACAGGGACCTCTGCGTGGGATCTACTGGGTAAGTATGGCAGTACCTTAGGTAGGCCTCAGTGACCAAGGCTCTCTGGCTCACGCCTAGCTGTGTAAAGAAGTGTGGCAAACGTACGTACTGCTCCTCAGGCTGGGCCCACGGCCTAGCTTTCGCTTCTGTGAGAGTGCTGTCCCGAGTCTCTTCCCGGAGCCAGTCGTCAGCGCGGTGTCTTTTGGCACTGCAGTTCTCTTTCAGTCAAGGAGGCCGTGCGACTGGCAGAGGGAGTCTGCGCAGCAGTGCCTTCGCGAGGCTCTTTGACGACTGGGGCATTCAACCCAGGCAAGCCAGAGAGCAGTACGTTGCCCTTGCTATGAATGTGAGGAGCTTTCTCCAGGGGCCTGTTTAGGCTAAGGTTCCTCAGAAGGCAGGAGCCGCCGTTCCGGCACGGAGAGAAGTCATCCTGAGAAATTGGCGAACGATCTCCTATCCTGTGTGCCCCCAGGAGCTTCGCAGAGTTAAGGCACTCCGTGGTGGAGTATGGCCTCATGGAAACCACTGCACACCCAACTCCCCCGACGTGAAACACTGGAACTTACCTTGAGGCCTGAGGTCACCTTTCGTTCGGCCGGAGCTGAACCTGGGGTGCCGTGGGAGGAGTTCCTAGAAAGGGATTGCCAGCACGGTTTTTGCTTTGGGAGAACACGCAGCCTCGGCCCACAACGACAATCCTGCCGTGCAGAGACGTCGGGCCGCTAGTGCTGTTCAGGCAGCTTTGAAGCCAAGCACAAGGCGCCTCCAAACGGGGAGAAAGCGTACTCTCCCCTCCGCGTCCCACGTTCAAGCTGAATGAGGCAGCATGTTTCTCGGAAGGCTCTGCCGAGCTATCTAGTACAAGGGAGAGAGTGCCTGCCTCTGCTGAGAAAGGTTTTGACGTGGGGATTGCTGGACAGGCGGAAGAGCGTTCCCCAGGCCGTGCAAAGTTGAGGCCTTGGTGATTCTGGATGGTCCCAAGGGTCCAGAATTGTCCCTGGGAAAGCTGTCCTTTTCCCTCTTTTTCCGGCTGGAAGTACACCTCTGGCATCCGGCTGCCGGTCGGCGACGTCCTGGGAGAGACGCCCTGGTTTCACTTGTGGCGCACACTGGTGTTTCTCAGAAGAGCCCAAATTCCTCCCTGCGGGTGGGTGGGGGGCTTGGCACACCAGCATGGAATGTAAGGCTGTTTAGAACTGCGTACCTTGAGGCCGTGTGAAGGCCGCACGAACGAGAGCTTTCGAGCGAACAGGGCAGCGCTTCGCCATCACCGTTGCACGTTCACGGAGCTTAGTCAAACGAACGCATTTCCTTCCTGGGGCTCCAACACGGCCGAGGAGTTGCAAGGCATACAGTGAGTGCCCTTTGACAGTTGTTACAACGAACGTGAGTGCACAGTGTCTCGTGAAATACCTTCCACGGTTGAAGCATTCCGTTAACACATGCCCCTCCGCTCCCTCTGGCACTCCGAGGTGTTACTAACGGGGGAAATCTGGACTCTTGCTTGAGGCCGGGGTGGGGCGGCGGGACTCACAATTCTCCTGCCGGCGAGCTCCAGAGCGCTCCTGCTGAAGCTCCCAGCAAGGAACGGAGAGCAGCAGGCCTCGCACGAGTCAACCCAGACTTCTTCTGTCACGAGTCAACTCAGACTTCTTATGTGAGGCCTTCCGGCAGCAAAGAGAAGGTGCGCGCGAGGAGTGTGCTTCAGGCAGCTTAGGACCCGCCACTGTCTCGTCTACCACGGAGGGGAATCAGGTTTGGCCAGGGTCGCCCAGCTTCATACCTGAGCTCCTACAGGTATCCTCAGTGGTTTCTGATTACCTCAAGGAAACACAACGGGAGGAACAGGGCCCTTCCGTGGAGGCCCTTTGGGGCACAGGGACCTCTGCGTGGGATCTACTGGGTAAGTATGGCAGTACCTTAGGTAGGCCTCAGTGACCAAGGCTCTCTGGCTCACGCCTAGCTGTGTAAAGAAGTGTGGCAAACGTACGTACTGCTCCTCAGGCTGGGCCCACGGCCTAGCTTTCGCTTCTGTGAGAGTGCTGTCCCGAGTCTCTTCCCGGAGCCAGTCGTCAGCGCGGTGTCTTTTGGCACTGCAGTTCTCTTTCAGTCAAGGAGGCCGTGCGACTGGCAGAGGGAGTCTGCGCAGCACTGCCTTCGCGAGGCTCTTTGACGACTGGGGCATTCAACCCAGGCAAGCCAGAGAGCAGTACGTTGCCCTTGCTATGAATGTGAAGAGCTTTCTCCAGGGGCCTGTTTAGGCTAAGGTTCCTCAGAAGCCAGGAGCCGCCGTTCCGGCACGGAGAGAAGTTATCCTGCGAAACTGGCGAACGATCTCCTATCCTGTGTGCCCCCAGGAGCTTCGCAGAGTTAAGGCACTCCGTGGTGGAGTATGGCCTCATGGAAACCACTGCACACCCAACTCCCCCGACGTGAAACACTGGAACTTACCTTGAGGCCTGAGGTCACCTTTCGTTCGGCCGGAGCTGAACCTGTGGTGCCGTGGGAGGAATTCCTAGAAAGGGATTGCCAGCACGGTTTTCGCTTTGAGAGAACACGCAGCCTCGGCCCACAACGACAATCCTGCCGTGCAGAGACGTCGGGCCGCTAGTGCTGTTCAGGCAGCTTTGAAGCCAAGCGCAAGGCGCCTCCAAACGGGGAGAAAGCGTACTCTCCCCTCCGCGTCCCACGTTCAAGCTGAATGAGGCAGCAGGTTTCTCGGAAGGCTCTGCCGAGCTATCTAGTACAAGGGAGAGAGTGCCTGCCTCTGCTGAGAAAGGTTTTGACGTGGGGATTGCTGGACGTGAGGAAGAGCGTTCCCCAGGCCGTGCAAAGTTGAGGCCTTGGTGATTCTGGATGGTCCCAAGGGTCCAGAATTGTCCCTGGGAAAGCTGTCCTTTTCCCTCTTTTTCCGGCTGGAAGTACACCTCTGGCATCCGGCTGCCGGTCGGCGACGTCCTGGGGGAGACGCCCTGGTTTCACTTGTGGCGCACACTGGTGTTTCTCAGAAGAGCCCAAATTCCTCCCTGCGGGTGGGTGGGGGGCTTGGCACACCAGCATGGAATGTAAGGCTGTTTAGAACTGCGTACCTTGAGGCCGTGTGAAGGCCGCACGAACGAGAGCTTTCGAGCGAAGAGGGCAGCGCTTCGCCATCACCGTTGCACGTTCACGGAGCTTAGTCAAACGAACGCATTTCCTTCCTGGGGCTCCAACACGGCCGAGGAGTTGCAAGGCATACAGTGAGTGCCCTTTGACAGTTGTTACAACGAACGTGAGTGCACAGTGTCTCGTGAAATACCTTCCACGGTTGAAGCATTCCGTTAACGCATGCCCCTCCGCTCCCTCTGGCACTCCGAGGTGTTACTAACGGGGGAAACCTGGACTTTTGCTTGAGGCCGGGGTGGGGCGGCGGGACTCACAATTCTCCTGCCGGCGAGCTCCAGAGCGCTCCTGCTGAAGCTCCCAGCAAGGAACGGAGAGCAGCAGGCCTCGCACGAGTCAACCCAGACTTCTTCTGTCACGAGTCAACTCAGACTTCTTCTGTGAGGCCTTCCGGCAGCAAAGAGAAGGTGCGCGCGAGGAGTGTGCTTCAGGCAGCTTAGGACCCGCCACTGTCTCGTCTACCACGGAGGGGAATCAGGTTTGGCCAGGGTCGCCCAGCTTCATACCTGAGCTCCTACAGGTATCCTCAGTGGTTTCTGATTACCTCAAGGAAACACAACGGGAGGAACAGGGCCCTTCCGTGGAGGCCCTTTGGGGCACAGGGACCTCTGCGTGGGATCTACTGGGTAAGTATGGCAGTACCTTAGGTAGGCCTCAGTGACCAAGGCTCTCTGGCTCACGCCTAGCTGTGTAAAGAAGTGTGGCAAACGTACGTACTGCTCCTCAGGCTGGGCCCACGGCCTAGCTTTCGCTTCTGTGAGAGTGCTGTCCCG